>NC_092163.1:54648585-54888585 GCF_045791955.1 Oncorhynchus clarkii lewisi | reverse complement strand
ACACATGGAACACACACTTATTCAGTCCTTGACAAGTTAAGTGGATGTTTTAAATCACCTCTGACACCTTTTTTTGTTGTTGACATTTGTGTGTCAGTGATGTTGTGGGAAGGGTGTCACAGGGCAGAGTGATAAGGCTTGTGTCTATAATGAGGGGAGTGAAAGGCCTGTGGTGAAATGGAAGTGCATGTTGTCTCCTGTTGGATCTGAGACTCAAAACCCCATGATTAATGAGCCAGGCAGATTTCAGTATGTGTGAGAGAGGACGAGAATGATAGAATATTGACAAAGAGGGCAGTAATCATTGACTACATTTTACTAAGTGTGTTCGTTCAGTGCAAACTAGGTTGAAGAGGCATTGCAATGGAAGAAAATGGTTTTACACACCATTGCTCTGTGTGTGTGTGTGTGTGTGTGTGTGTGTGAGAGAGTTCACATGGTTTGGGGCTCTCTCCTTCTTGAGGCATGATATGATTTAGAGAGATCTTGAGGTAATATTTTATAATATGCTTTGATTTCATTAGCTACCTGATCTTTGTACCTAACTCTGAAATGCACCACTTCAGGGCTAGATATCGTAACACAGTGGTTCCTCTGAAAAATAACATTTGCTCGAGAAAAGGGTTGTGTCATGATGCTGGCTTTCAATGGCCTCATCACAGGAAACCCAGTTTAGTGTGGTGTTTCACACTGATTGGTCGATGCAGACTTCATACTCTGGAGGAGAGTTAGAAGATCATTGACTTTTGATGAATCTCCGACCCCTCCCTCTAACACCTCATCTCATGCGTACACACAGTCTCCACCTGTTGTCTCGTGGTGAGTGGTACCTTATTGGGGAAAACATAGATGAGGATGTCTCAGACTTGGCATTGCTTATAGAGCTCTCAGAGACAGTCAGTAAACTCGGTTAAAATAGCTCAGTCAGTAGAGTCCAACAATAGAGAACACATCTTACCTGCTGCCCTGCATATCAGCCTCTCTTAGACATTTTAAGGTAAGACTCCTTTCCACCAACTGGTTCCACTTCAGTCATTAATATACAGTATTATGAAGCAAAATGACTGAAAATAAGTTTAATCCATGAGTGTTTTCAACTTGCGATGTTCTAAAGTTCCAACTAAGACAGTAACATCTTGTTTGTGGCGCACTGAACTTCGTTTGTTTGTTGGGGTAAAGTTGCACTTTGCCTGTGACTGTATTTTTCTGTTTTCCAGTCATCTCATTTGCATGGTGTCTTTTCGTTAGATTTTTGTGCCAGTTATTAATACAGCATAATGTCACAACGGTCTGTAACAGGCATCGTCATCTAGATTCAGCCGCAGGCCAATTTCTTTCTTAAGGGGATGGTTAGGGGCCCGGAACATAATAATAATTTGTGGACTGCAAATTGACAGCAAGAAGCCCAAACAGACACGGTATAATATTTGACTACAACAATCATTTCAAACTCCGTTTACATTTGTATATGATCACATGTATCTCTCTCTTATGCGTGGGAATACTTGGGAACAGATTCCCAAAATGTTAAATCACTTTGAGCAAAAAAAATCTCAGAACTTGGCCTGCGGGTGAATACATTTGTTACCCCCCCCCCCCCCAATTGTCAGCAATTCTATATATTTTTCTTCTAAATGTTCCCCCAGATGGCGAACCCTTGTCTTTTAACATCATACAGTCTATGATGTCTTTTCTACAGGTGTCTGAATGTGGTGTTGTTGAAGGATGCTTCATGGTAGACACATCTCTTCCTGTATCTCCTAACTCTGGTCATTTCTGGGAATGATGTCAACCACACCTGCTGTTGTATTGTGCATCTTTACCTTGGTGTGAACCGTGGGTGTAGATTCAGGGGTCTGTAGTGCTGTTAGAAGCCGGTGACGTGTTCTACTATAGGGAGATATTCACTAACGGTAATAAATCAGTCTGAACAAGAAAGAACGGAAGCTGCTGTGAAGGCTGCTTTGACTTTCTCATGCCACAGCTAAACAGCTTTTAATCCCTCTCAGAATACGTGTGTGTGTGTGTGTGTGTGTGTGATCCTGTACCCGCTGCAGGTGTGTGTTAGTGCAGAGGGCACTAGGTGGGGCGCTGCTTCAGAAAGCAAGCTGCTACAGGACCAAGGCGTGTTTCGCCATGCCTCTATCTAAATAGATTTCAGGAGGATCTTTTGTTGGTTAAAAGGTTTTGTTTCGCCCATTTCTTTGTTTGTGTAACGTGAGCGATGCAACATCAGACAGTGGAATTTTACTTAATTAATTCGGCAATGTGTGACTGACTCTTCTCTCAAGTCTATAAGAAAAAAACAAATGATATGGAAGGGCCAAACATACTATTTAAGTGTTGAATTGTTAATTTATGTTTAGACAACCATAAGCAATATATTTTAGACAGTCTTCCTGTAAAATCCAACCACATAAAAGAACATGTATTATTTCCCATCACCATAAGTTGTTAACGGGGTCCTGGTGTGACTGTAGGTAACTATATTAGACTGCTCCCGCCAATGCATACACAGATGGGGAGAGGCAGTACATTTCACACAATACAAATCGTTCCATCTCTTTATGTTGTTCTGTGGTTAATGGAATGTCACTGTATAGTCCTTGTATGGATGATTGTGATGCTCCCTGTTCATAAGTAGAGCACCTCAACCATTCCTTGTCCTGGGGCCCCCTCCCAGGCTAACTGGCGACCCCCAGGGGCCACCATCATACGTCAGCAAAAATATATTTTTCAGGTCTAGTCTTATCATCAGGTGAATGATCATGTCAAGGAGAAGTAATCAACATTTTTAAAATGACTAGATTACGTAGATTAGTTTAAATTATTTTGACCTTCCCGGAAGAATAATTTTCAACTCTAATATATCTAATATTTCTAGCTAATTGATTAACTCAACACGTTTTGCTAACAGCAGCTGGTTAATGGGCCATGTGTTGGTAAAAATTAATATCCAAGTCAAGAAAGCTTACCAGCAGCTAGCGGCACTTTCTGTACTGGTAGCCTGTTCTGCACTGGTAGCCTGTTCTGCACTGGTAGCCTGTTCTGCACTGGTAGCCTGTTCTGCACTGGTAGCCTGTTCGCGGGTGCTGTTTCAAAGCCTATGTCAGATACTCCAGTGAGTGTAATTGGCTCCAATGAGTGTAATTTGATCAATATGAGGAGATAAGATATAAAGTTGACATCATTATGAAGAAATTCTATTTTTATAGGAATAACATTCAAAATGTGATTATTCTGTTGTTACTTACGATACTTTAAAAGAAATACATAAATCAAATTGTGGGTTTTGGGACCACCGGTTGAATACCCCTGCTATCAGAGTGCGCTCTGGGCCTTCTTAGAAACTCTGAGCGTTCAAAGTGCACACTGGACGCTCTGGCTGAGGAGTAGGGTTGATCCGAGCGTTCTGACCTCACAACTGCAGTCAAGCACCCAAGCTAACTGGCTGAAGTTGGCTAGCTTGCTACTTCCAGACACACGTGAGAACACCTCACTAAACATTTTACTCTCCTAGCAGACCTGGTTAGTGTTCATGTAATCAAGAGGGTTAGTGTCTGAACTGTGTTACTGACAACAATGTAATTCTTTTTTTTTTGCAGATGTTTACTGTTCATCTTTTATAACAACGGAGTTTAGGGCTTCTGTTAATTGCTCAATTATTCTGCGCTCTGGTACTCTCAACCCAGAGTGCTCTGAAATCAGAGTAGATTGCCAGGGTGAATTTACAAATACACCCGATTTTATCTCAATGGGACTGGCCTTGTTCAATGAAGTCTAAATATATACACAAATAAAAATACATGAACTATTGACAGAATATGCAATATCTTAATATTTAGCAACTTTACAGTATTGTACTGTAGAAGTTCTTGGAGTAGTTATAGTTAAAAAATGCCTACTCCCAAAATATTCTGAATTTGCTTCTGATACACTTTTTTTGTTATTATTAACCATGAACATTTGCATGGTTGCCGTCCTGGTGTGGCCCCTCAGATACAAATATATGTGTGTTGTGGCTGTCAGGTGTGTGAGGGGGGTGAATATCACCTGTTGGTTGTCACAACCCAGTGTCCAGTGGATTTGTTTATCTCCCATCAGGAGAATTCACAAACACTCTATTGATCAGCACCCACCTAAACAGCACAGCATTATAGCCCACTAGTTTCCTGCTCCATTTACATGTCTTTCCCCTGGGTGTTTGAACAACATACACAACAGATTGCTTGTACCGTTAAGTTGAATTCCTCATCGCCGGACACACACCTCAGTGTGTGTGTGTGTGGCAATTTGCAAATGACCAGAGACAGTTTTATTTTTTTTTCCACAGCTGTCTGAAGAATGATTTGCATCTCTTTTGGAATCAGTGAAAACGAATAAAGAACTGTGTGTTTCTCTTTTTTTGTTATGCTTTTTGTTTGTCAGTGAATGCCTAAGTTAATAAACAATCTGAGCCAGCACTAAATGTGAACGTAACAGTGCTTAAATAAATAACCTTAACTGTGGAAAAATAACCATATTACAGTCAATTCAGTAGGATTCATTCTCTCAAATCCTCTATTTAATTATTCAATTAAAGTAAGCACATTTTGGATTAAGTGCCATGTATTTTTTTATATTATGGTTTTTTTTTTTTAAAGATTTCCACATATTATATAGGTGTATTCCAGGGGCGGACTGGGACCAGAAATCGTCCCTGGCATTTAACACACTGGACCAGTTTTTTTTTCTTCTTTGCGGCCCCCACACCGGCCCAGCAGATAATGCACCGTATCAGATATTTATGTAGTTGGTGCTGTATATTTAAGCAATAAGGCATGTGGGGGTGTGGTGTATATGGCCAATATTTCAGGGCTAAGGGCTGTTCTTAGGCCCGACACAATGCCATGTTGGCCATATATCTAACCGCAGAGGAGCCTTAATGCTATTATAAACTGGTTACCAACGTAATTAGATTAGTAAAAATAAAATGTTGGTCATACCTGTGGCATATGGTCTGATACACCACATTTTCATCCAATCAGCATTCAGGGATCTAACCACCCGGTTTATAATAACTAACTTGACATTTTTTTTGTTTTCAATTGTACAAAAAGACTGCCAGAAAGCCAGATTGCAAGATCGTAATTTTGATGACTCATGGTTAGCCTACTGTACATGGTAAGCTAGTGCACACCAAGTTGTACTTCACGTTTTTAGTATGGAAAACATCTGAGGATTTTTCTGCAATATTCAGAACATATTGACACAATTACATTTTTTATTGAATAATAATCTAATTTCCTCAATTACATGTGGAAAAACATATTTGAGTGAACAGTATCAAGCCAACAGCTTCTCCCTGGTTTTAGCTTGTGGCTATCACTGTCTAGCTGACTAGCTTTAGGATATTTTCTAGCCCATACGGGGCGGCAGGGTAGCCTAGTCGTTAGAGCATTTGGAATAGTAACCGGAAGGTTGCAAGTTCAAACCCCCGAGCTGACAAGGTACAAATCTGTCGTTCTGCCCCTAGGCCGTCAATGCCCCTAGGCCGTCATTGTAAATAAGAATTTGTTCTTAACTGACTTGCCTAGTAAAATAAAGGTAAAAAAAAAAAAAATACCAGTGACAAACGTAGTTATGGTATCAATACGTCAGTACACAAACAAAATCTAGCTCACTTTATTTTGCCTGTTAGAAAGAAATAGCCACAAATTCATTCAGAAACAGAGGAAGATGATAGCTAGCTATAGCAAGCTAATGTTAGCCGATGCCTCTTCAACAAGAAGCAACTGTGACAACATTGATCCTAAGATGATAAAAAAAGAGAATTCCCACTGAACAAAATCCACAATCCATCCCTCCAAAGAAAGCATGTCTTCTCCAAAAGAAGCACCACAGACACCATCCAACGGGTCATCCACACACACCGAGAGCCCAAGTGCAGACAGCCAAAAACACAACTCTAGCGGCAAGCTACATAAATAAACTTTGAGCAAAATCCACAATCCACTCTTTTTTTAAAGAGAACCTAGCTCCTTTTCTCCGGAATGCCATCAGATCCATGATCGAAAACAATGCCGACACGTTGCATTTCGTTTTAGCCCGCCATCCCCACACACAGACACGCATACAGGTTTGGCCCCAACCACAGGGCTCTATACAAAAACATTGACCTCCGTCTCAACCAAAACTACTATTTTCCGATAGTAAAAGCCCATCTATAGTATCTAACTGCTGGTGCTGTCATACTAACAGCTGGCAGACAAGATCATATGGTTACTTTAGCGTTATTTAGATGAGCTAAATGCCGTAGCTCTATAGCTAGCTAAAGTTAGCATAGAGGTAGAGCTCTTTCACTTACCAGGTAAAGCCCTGATAATGCTCTCTCTTTTGGTGCTGCTGGCTGTTTGTGATACTTTATATGCCATGCTGTTGGTAATTATACCCAATTCGCCCAACTCATTCTCACAAATGTAACCCACTTTTTACTAAGTGTTTTTCATGTGTGTAGCCATAGAGACATAACATACATTTGCATAGTAAGTGTTGCTACACCCTACTTACCCACCCTTTTTTGTAATTTTTATATGAAGCACTTGATGTGATTTGTTTATGTCCTCACTGTGTGATGCTGACCAGAGGGCATTGTGGGATTGTTAGCGCTGATTTGAGGAGAACCTCAAACCCAACTTTTTTAGAACAATACAGTATTATAAAATTGTATTTAATTTGGGAATCTTTTCTTGGGGTTCTCTAAGTTAGTATTATATGTTTTTCTGGCATTGAGAAATGGCTGCTACATGCCCTTTAAGACCTCTGTTACCAGCGAGATAATGATAATTTGTCTGAAAAAAAACTATTTAGACAGGCCCACTGGGATAAAAATGGACAAACCATCTGGCATTTGCCCGAAATGCCAGCTGGCCAGTCTGCCCCTGGTGTATTCAACTGGTAACACAAAAACTTCAGTTAGGCAAACTCTAAATAAGGATGAGGGTTAAGATTTAAAGTTAGTTATAGTTCCAATGAGGTTAGGGAGAGGCATACACGTTAACATTGGGTAAGCAAACGTCGCCATTCATTGCTCTGTCAGTTAAATATACCTCTATATCAGGGGTAGGCAACCCTGGTCCTGGAGTGCTGCTAGCACTTCTGTTTTTGATTCAACCAACCTAGAAGACCAGGTATGTTTAAAACAATTTTTGTCAATAACTGAACTGATAAATTAGCTCAGTTGGTCTGCTGTGGTGCCTAGTTGGAGAATGTTGCAGTACCTGGTACTCCAGGAACAGCATTGCCTACCCCTGTTCTACATTAACAGACAGAAAATATCACACTGTAGAGTATTTCTTAGAGTGTAAATGTAGCTGGTAAGCTACAAGTGATTCATAGCCTATCTTTATCCATCATAGCTATCGCACCTCTATTTAAATATGGATTTGGACAGCATGTAAAATACCAGGAAACACATCTGAAAAATAATAATGTATTGTTACTGTAAATCTGTCCAAGACCATTTCACCAATTACAAAGTTTGTTCAACTGATAAGCAGTGCAAAAGAGTATATTATAAATCCAGAAAACAGGCTATTTTAGGCTATAGATTAGGCTCTAAATAACAACTTGATCAGAGCAGAACCTTTAAAAAAAAATCTTTATTTAACTAGGCAAGTAGGTTAAGAACAAATTCTTCTTTTCAGTGACGGCCTAGGGGCAGAACAACAGATTTTACCTTGTCAGCTCGGGGATTCGATCTTGCTACCTTTCGGTTACTAGTCCAAGGCTCTAACCACTAGGTTACCTGCAGCCTCCTTTATCAAAATGAATTACCCTTCATTCCATCTTGGACAAAGCAAAAAAGAACACATCTCATCATGTGTTGAAAACAGACTTTTAGCCCTAAGTTTCCATAAAAGAGTGTTGATTCTTAAACCATCTTTATCTGTGCACACCCCTTTAAAGAATTGGATGATTGATTGGTTAATTGGGTTCCTTGTTGTCAATCCATAGCCTATGACCTTGTCTTGTTACTTAAGTTGCTCTCTGACTGCAGAGGCTTTGATGTTTGTTTAATGTAATTTATGTCGGTATCTTTCTGACATGTATGACAGTATATGCGTATGGCTGGCTTTGGCTCAGCCACGTTTATCCAGTCCAAGGAGAAGAACCAGTTTTGTATCTCTCTCTCTCTCTCTCTCGCTCTTTCTCCCTTTTTATAGTAGATTTCGCAATACTAAATGTGATATGGGGGGTTTTACACTCTTGGAGTTGAAGATATGATAAACTCTGATGCGTATGCACACACACCCTCTCTTTCGGTGAGGTTTGATACATGTGTGTAAAGCAGTGTGGCCCGGTAAGCCCAAGCGATTTTAGACATGATCTGTGTATAAAGGAGCTAGTTAAGAACTCTGGGCCAAGCTGGATCCTAAAACGGCTAACACCTCGTATAATCTCACTCACTCACTCACTCACTCACTCACTCACTCTCTCACCTCCCGCAGTTCTCAATACTGAGACCAGCTCAGCTAGCCTTCTTTAGAATCACCTGTTGTGCAACTTACTGCACAAAGACATCTCCATGGCAACGCCTTAGAGCCATGGCCTGTCAGTCTATAAGGCCCTCAGCAAACAGGGATCTATACGGACACACACACACACACACACATCCTCTCTCTCAGCCACATATGCTCTGTGCACACATGGGTGCCCTAAAGTAGTCGTCCTGAATGGGGCTAGGATATAAAGTGTGTCGGGGCTAAAGGAAACAGCACATTGTGTGTGCCTGCCCCTTTTGAGGGAGGAGGGGGCAAGGGGGGGCTTTCTGCGAAAGGGGCCCTTCATACACATCCTTTCTTCCCCTTCTCTTGTTCTTTCTCTTTATTGGGGAGTATGTTTTGTCCTCCTCCCCCCTCCTCTCTTTTCTGATAAATACCACAGTACCCTTCCGCTATCCACCACAATACATTGCCTGTTCCTAAGTTGGAGAGAGATGACAGAGCGAGAGAGAGAGGGATGAGAGAGGGATGAAAAGGCTGCTTTTTAACCTGCGTTTCTGAAAAGCAGAAGAAAGGAGCCACTGCACCAGAGCAGAGTTCCTTTCTCTTTCTTTTCTTTTCTCGCCTTTCTCTCTTTTTGTGAAAAGTGCAGTTGTGTCATCAGCCTATTTATGTCTTATTTAGAAGGCCTCCTCAGGGAGAGAGAGAGAGGACACAGGGAACGCAAGGAGAGAGAGGGAGAGGACACAGGGAACGCAGAGAGAGAGAGAGGACACAGGGAACGCAGAGAGAGAGAAAGAGTTAGGACACAGGGAACGCAGAGAGAGAGGGAGAGGACACAGGGAACGCAGAGAGAGAGAGAGGACACAGGGAACGCAGAGAGAGAGGACACAGGGAACGCAGAGAGAGAGGACACAGGGAACGCAGAGAGAGAGGACACAGGGAACGCAGAGAGAGAGGACACAGGGAACGCAGAGAGAGAGGACACAGGGAACGCAGAGAGAGAGAACACAGGGAACGCAGAGAGAGAGGACACAGGGAACGCAGAGAGAGAGGACACAGGGAACGCAGAGAGAGAGGACACAGGGAACGCAGAGAGAGAGGACACAGGGAACGCAGAGAGAGAGGACACAGGGAACGCAGAGAGAGAGGACACAGGGAACGCAGAGAGAGAGGACACAGGGAACGCAGAGAGAGAGGACACAGGGAACGCAGAGAGAGAGGACACAGGGAACGCAGAGAGAGAGGACACAGGGAACGCAGAGAGAGAGGACACAGGGAACGCAGAGAGAGAGGACACAGGGAACGCAGAGAGAGAGAGAGAGAGAGGACACAGGGAACGCAGAGTCAAGCCCTTAAACTATAGGTTTAGATAAATAACAAAGTGATCATGTGACAGTGGTAACAGAATGTGTTTTAAGTTTTAGATGTTGAAAAGTCAAGGGTAATCTACTAAGTTATTTGAATTAGTTGTGTGTGTGGTAAGACAGAGGGGGAGTCCTTGGGGCTGTCCCTATGCTCCACACGGAAAAAGCTGAGGAAAAAGAGTGTTTATTATCAGTGTATCCTGGAGCTCTCAACGCTGGTCTTTGTGTGGTGAGATCTGGCTATCAACCACAGAGAAACACGAAACTGATTCAACCTCGACTACCTCTCCTCTGCCCTTATCATGCTTTTACAACTCTCATCGTGTGTGTGTGTGTGTGTGTGTGTGTGAAAGTGAATGAGTCTGTTGTGTGAGCGTATTCTGTGGCCAGAGTGGAGCCCCCTGGGATTGGCACTCTTGACATCAAAAGGCCAAAAGAACAGAAAAACAGAGAGGAAGAGGAGAGCGAGGGAAGGGAAGCTTTTGTGTGTGTGGCCCTGAGAGCTCAGTTCCTAATGAGACGCAGTCAGCAACACAACACAATAAACCTGCTTCAGGCCCTACCCATTCAAAGAAGGAAAGCAAGAGTGTGTGTGTGAGAGAGAGAGAAACATTGCCGGAATAACACTAAGAGAAACATCCATGACATCCACAACACCTGTATCGCATTTATTTTCTGTCGTCTTGCCTCTAAAATCTCATGTCAAATATAGACACTCACACAGCAGCCGCTGCATGTCGGCCTCATCATGTCAGACAAATGGATGTGGTGACGTTGTTCTCTCACTACAAGGCTTAGTATACTAAATATCTGACACATGGTCTGGGCGTGAGGCTGTCTATGATTCAGGGGAGACTGAGAGAGGGACATGGTCCTGGGAACCCACTGTGGATCCAGGTTTTCATCTCAACTCAGTTAATTAGCCCACGTTAAACTATTATCAATATTATTGGTAAATATTCTTAGAGATGGCATTTGTCTGTGTGTATTTTGGGGAGAGAATCTCTAAAATTAGGGATTCAAAGTTAATTGGTGGCCTTTAAAACAAGGCAGATCCTAATTGCTGGCGGTCTTCAGTGAGATCCAGCATCCACAGTGGGTGCCCAGGACCAGGGACGAATCCATAGGTGCATTGTGTGGGCTGAAGAGAAGCAGAGGGAATATGTTGTTTTACCAATGAAAGGCGAGTGAATGTCTGTCCGCCTGCTCTTTGCTGCTGCCGAGCGTGATCTTGATATAACTATTAAACAGATCTTCTTACTAAACTCTCTGACTCGACAGCCACACACTGATCACCGGATCAATTAAAATCATGCTTGGGAGCAGGAAGCACATATGCCTTTATTTTCCTTGACATGTTGTTTCTAGTCCAGCTCCTGTGCTATATTTGAATGTGTGATTTTCCTTCTTCTGTGGTGTCTCCGTTTCAGGCAGGTGGCCAGGAAACACACTTAGTGCATAAAGGTGACATTGTTAGGTGCTCCTGGACATCCCAGCGCGGTATCACACACCTGGATCACACCTGTGGGTCCAACTATTTGATTATCACATGTTAATGTTCTAGATAGGCTCACCGGTTGCAAAACATATTATGCAAATTAGTGGATTGTTTGGCTCAAAGATGCCAAAAAGAGGGCTCTTTGTCACAATAACGGGAGGTTTACATGAACACAGAGAGGGAGGCGGGATAGAGGGAGATAGAGAGACTGGGAGGGCGCTAGAGAGAAAGAGTTGAAAGGAACATAGAAAAAGAGATGTCACAGAGTTGAGACTGCAGAGTGGCTTTGGGCTGTCCTGAAAGAGGGAGGGAGTGTGTTAGACGGCTGTCCTGTGTGTGACTGAAGAGAACATGACGTGTTTCAGCATCACCAGTGCTCTACTGTGGAGGGGTCCTCTGGGTCTGGGGACCTCCACACTCACCGCACCGAAGAGGTACCTCTCCCTTACTGTACCTTGCTCTCTGTTTCTCTCTCTGACAGGGTCCTGAATGAGGAGAGACGGAATGCTTCTTTTCCATAGTTGTCATTAACTCTGAAAGGGGGTAAGGGTTTGAAGTGTTTGTCCTATACCTAGGATATATTTATTTTATTTATTTATTTGACCTTTATTTAACCAGGCAAGTCAGTTAAGAACAAATTCTTATTTTCAATGACGCCTAAGAACAGTGGGTTGGCTGCCTGTTCAAGGGCAGAACAACAGATTTGGACCTTGTCAGCTCGGGGGTTTGAACTTGCAACCTTCCGGTTACTAGTACAACGCTCTAACCACTAGGCTACCCTATAAGAAAGCTCAGTAAATATATATAATATATGTGTATAAATATATACACACACACACACACACACACACACACACACACACACACACTGGAAAAAAAAGATTGCTGTTTTGTTTGAATGTTTCCCTCCTGTCCCAATTTGATTTGTAATCTCTATGAATATATTATCCTGTATAGTGTGTGTGTATATATATATATATATATACACACACACACACACACACACACACACACACACAGGGGCAAAAAAGTATTTAGTCAGCCACCAATTGTGCAAGTTCTCCCACTTAAAAAGATGAGAGGCCTGTAATTTTCATCATAGGTACACTTCAACTATGACAGACAAATGAGGGGAAAAAAATCCAGAAAATCACATTGTAGGATTTTTTATTAATTTATTAGAAAATTATGGTGGAAAATAAGTCTTTGGTCAATAACTAAAGTTTATCTCAACACTTTTTTATATACCCTTTGTCATTGCCAACAGAGGTCAAATGTTTTCTGTAAGTCTTCACAAGGTTTTCACACACTGTTGCTGGTATTTTGGCCCATTCCTCCATGCAGATCTCCTCTAGAGCAGTGATGTTTTGGGGCTGTTGTTGCTGGGCAACACGGACTTTCAACTCCCTCCAAAGATTTTCTATGGGGTTGAGATCTGGAGACTGGCTAGGCCACTCCAGGACCTTGAAATGCTTCTTATGAAGCCACTCCTTCATTGCCCGGGCGGTGTGTTTGGGATCATTGTCATGCTGAAAGACCCAGCCACGTTTCATCTTCAATGCCCTTGCTGATGGAAGGAGGTTTTCACTCAAAATCTCACGATACATGGCCCCATTCATTCTTTCCTTTACACGGATCAGTCGTCCTGGTCCCTTTGCAGAAAAACAGCCCCAAAGCATGATGTTTCCACCCCCATGCTTCACAGCAGGTATGGTGTTCTTTGGATGCAACTCAGCATTCTTTGTCTTCCAAACATGACGAGTTGAGTTTTTACCAAAAAGTTATATTTTGGTTTCATCTGACCATATGACATGCTCCCAATCTTCTTCTGGATCATCCAAATGCTCTCAAGCAAACAGACGGGCCTGGACATGTACTGGCTTAAGCAGGGGGACACGTCTGGCACTGCAGGATTTGAGTCCCTGGCGAAGTAGTGTGTTACTGATGGTAGGCTTTGTTACTTTGGTCCCAGCTCTCTGCAGGTCATTCAGTAGGTCCCCCCGTGTGGTTCTGGGATTTTTGCTCACCGTTGTGATCATTTTGACCCCACGGGGTGAGATCTTGGGTGGAGCCCCAGATCGAGGGAGATTATCAGTGGTCTTGTATGTCTTCCATTTCCTAATAATTGCTCCCACAGTTGATTTCTTCAAACCAAGCTATATATATATATATATCTCTCTATCTCTCAGGAAATATATTTATTTATTTAACCCCATTTTTTGGGGGGCACACAACTACCTCCATACTTCCATGTGTTTTGTACCTCTTACATTGAGGAGCTCCATGACCCTGGTGGGGGTTGTAGAGCAAAACAGAGAACACCATCGTGTTCGTGCGAGTCTCCGCCTTCTCAGAAAAACAGTTTGACCTACAAAATATTATGGGAAGACTGATTTTCGGGACGTCTCATGGTCTGACAAACACTGCTGTAGCTCGGACACCTTCCCACAGATGTGGAAGGCCGACATAGGCAGATTCAGTGGATTGAGACTCAGCCCACGCAAAACAACTGATATCTCTAGCTTGAACTGATGGATTTTAATGGTGTTGTTTTTATTATGTTACTTAGATTGACTCAAGGGTGTGTCAATATACTCTTAAGGATTAAAAACTTGCTAGTGATATCACAAGTTAATGATTTGTTGTACTGCATAATTTAGCTGGTATAGAAATGTAGACATTTCATGGTAAATATTTTCAATTCAAGTAACAGTCCAGTGTTTTCAGATTTCTATGAAATATGACATATAATGAATTACAATATGAGTTAAATAGTTTTCCTTCCAAAAAATTGTAATTAAGTATGTTAAACAGCTTGTCTGTGTTGGAATGGTGTGGGTGTACTGTATACCGGTCATTCAAAATATTCATGCAAGTAGACGGCTGATTGGCCAGCTCATCATCCTCAGGAAATGGCAAGCATTTTTTTTAAACCTTGTGTTTGAGTTACAAGTTTGAGGTGGGGCTTTTCAAGGTTTTTTTTTTTCTCCAATTGTCGTTTTGGCCACTTACGAGTATAGGATTCAACTAAATAATTTGGGTATGAGTCAACAGACTACGAACTTTTAAAAGTGAGAATTTCACTGGACAGCTACTTAAACAATTACCTTCCTCTTTGGTTTGTTTGGGATTCAGTCAAACCACCACCACAACGTAGAATGTAGTTATTTCCATTTGTGTACCTATTACCATGTTAACAGTAATACCAGCTGAGATGGGACTGTTTAATGAAGTGCATTTAAACATTAGGCAGAGGGAATGGCTGCAGTGGGGTTCCACAGGGCATCTAACTTAATTCCCCCAGGGAGGACCATGGTACTAGAGTCCCACTAAGCGTCTGAACCTGTACTATAGTGCACCTGCTACTTTACAAGGGTTCTGTCCCAGCCACCAATCAGGCTTTAATATTGCCATCGCCAGCTTCACCTGCTACTATACCAGCCCTCAGGGTTTAAGGGAATCAACCACCCTCGGCTGGCGAACAACTGCATGTCAACATGCTAACTTTGCCAGAGTATTGAAACATTCCTAAAGCAGGATTGATTGAATCCAGCCATAGGTTTATAATGGCTCGTGGCACCGTAACACAACATTAAACAAGCTTTTTTAAAGACTTGTCAGTTCTGTCTGTTTGTCTCTCTCTCTCTGCCCCAAGGAGTCCATGCAGAGCTTCTGTCTTTACATTTGTCAGTCTCAGAGTTCAATGGCAGTTTTTTAATTTGTTTAATAAAATAATTCAGTCACTTGATCAGCCGCCGTGTGCAGGAATGGAACGGACTCCTTGCTCAACTCCGTCTCTGTCTCTCTCCCTCTACTAGTCCCCTTCAGGCCATGTTTGGAAAACAATAGACAGTTTCCCAGCACTAACTGCCCCTGTCAGGGAGGGAGGGATGTGTATTTATTTTCCCTTTTGTACTTTCACTATTTGCATCATTACAACACTGAATAAATAAATATATATTTATATATACACACACACACACATAATGACATTTGAAATGTCTTTATTCTTTTGAACTTCTGTGAGTGTAATGTTAATTTTTATTGTTCACTTTTGTTTATCTACTTAACTTGCTTTGGCAATGTTAACATGCTTCCCATGCCAATAAAGCCCTTCAATTGAATTGAGAGAGGGAGAACAACAGATAACATTGGCATTGCAGATGCCCCGGGGTGAGATGTTGGGTTTGCATGTTACAACATGTTGTGTAACTGAAGCTTTTGTCTGCTGTTTAGTGTGTCGTGGGAAGTGTATGATTTCAGAGGTGTCGGAGCTCAAGACTCAGTGCTAATCTTATCTCTGCTCTTATCCTGCCTCCCTCCTTTCTTAGATGTAATCACTGTACTTGACTGGATTGGTGAAGGCAATGTATTGGAACTTGCTTTCACCTGTCTCCGAGTTTCCATTCCATTTGAACTGTCGATAAGTGCAAACTGTTTACGTACAATACAGTTTTCCAGTCCCACTTCAATGAAATAGTTTTTAAATGCTCCTGATAAATGCACGGTGTCATGACAGTCCCAAGCAGCTATATTGTAGGAAACAACACCTCTGCCACGCTGATCCTCAAAATGTGAGGCCCCCCAGGGATGTGTGCTCAGCCCCCTCCAGTACTCTCTGTTTGCATTTCCTGTACTCCCATGACTGCATGGCTACGCACAACTCTAACTCAATCATCAAGTTTGCTGACGACTGCTTACAGGGAAGAGGTTAGAGTACTGGAGGAGAGGTGCCAGGAAAATAACATCTCCCTTAACGTAAAAAAATAACAAAGGAGCTGATTGTGGGCAACCGGAGACCGAGGAGGGAGGACCTGAAATGGTCCCACCACACCGACACCATGGGGAAGAAGGCGCATAAGCACCTCTACAACCTCAGGCGCCTAAAGAAATTCGGCATGACCACTAAGACCCTGACAAACCTCAATAGAAGTGAACCACCCTAAACTGAATGGCTCTCCAGAGGGTGGTGCGGTCACCAGGAGCATGCTGCTTTCCCTCCAGGACACTTCCAGCACTCTGTGTCAAAGGAAGGCCAACAGATCATCAAGGACCTCTGCCAGCCGAGTCGCGGTCTGTTCACTCTGCGACCATCTAGCAGAAAGAGACAGCACAGGCGCATTAAAGCCAAAAGACTGGAAAAACAGCTTTTATCTCGAGAGTATCTACTGCTGTACATATCATTCTTAGTATATACACTGCTCAAAAAAATAAAGGGAAAACTAAAATAACACATCCTAGATCTGAATGAATTAAATATTATTATTAAATACTTTTTTCTTTACATAAGTTGTGTGATTGTTGTCAGCACATTCAACTATCAATGGAAATCAAATTTATCAACCCATGGAGGTCTGGATTTGGAGTCACACTCAAAATTAAAGTGGAAAACCACACTACAGGCTGATCCAACTTTGATGTAATGTCCTTAAAACAAGTCAAAATGAGGCTCAGTAGTGTGTGTGGCCTCCACGTGCCTGTATGACCTCCCTACAACGCCTGGGCATGCTCCTGATGAGGTGACGGAGGGATCTCCTCCCAGACCTGGACTAAAGCATCCGCCAACTCCTGGACAGTCTGTGGTGCAACGTGGCGTTGGTGGATGGAGCGAGACATGATGTCCCAGATGTGCTCAATTGGATTCAGGTCTGGGGAACGGGCGGGCCAGTCCATAGCATCAATGCCTTCCTCTTGCAGGAACTGCTGACACACTCCAGCCACATGAGGTCTAGCATTGTCTTGCATTAGGAGGAGGATCTCATCTATGTACCTAATGGCAGTCAGGCTACCTCTGGCAAGCACATGGAGGGCTGTGCAGCCCCCCAAAGAAATGCCACCCCACACCATGACTGACCCACCAGGATGTTGCAGGCAGCAGAACGTTCTCCACGGCGTCTGCAGGGCTCTGGCAGTGCTCTTCCTGCTCCTCCTTGCACAAAGGCAGAGGTAGCGGTCCTGCTGCTGGGTTGTTGCCCTCCTACGGCCTCCTCCACGTCTCCTGATGTACTGGCCTGTCTCCTGGTAGCGCCGCCATGCTCTGGACACTACGCTGACAGACACAGCAAACCTTCTTGCCACATCTCGCATTGATGTGCCATCCTGGATGAGCTGCACTACCTGAGCCACTTGTGTGAGTTGTAGACTCCGTCTCATGCTACCACTAGAGTGAAAGCACCGCCAGCATTCAAAGTGACCAAAACATCAGCCAGGAAACAGAGCATATTGGGGGTGTCTTGCTAAATGCCTATAATTTCCACCTGTTGTCTATTCCATTTGCACAACAGCATGTGAAATGTATTGTCAATCAGTGTTGCTTCTTAAGTGGACAGTTTGATTTCACATTAGTGTGATTGACTTGGAGTTACATTGTGTTGTTTAAGTGTTCCCTTTATTTTTTTGAGCAGTGTATTTTGGGTGTATATACGCATAGATTGCATTTGGATACCTGATAGTGTTATTTGGGTGGTTAACTGTATTCTTCCTGACATTCCTGAGTTATTATTTTTATGTTGGATTATTATTATTTGTGTACTTGTTTTTGACATTTTTACTTCATTTTTCAGAGGTAGTAACATACACATTTAGCTGCACCCGCTATAACATATGCTAAACTGTGTAAGTGTTGATATTCAACTTATTCAAATCACACTTTGCAATTCACAAATCCACATCCACACAAGTTCCGCATGGATGCAGTTTGTTATAAACATGGAAGGTGTACATTTAACTTAGATTTGTGTGGAGAGCACTGATAAGCTGTGGAGGGCTGAGGTGAGGCGAGCCCAAGCATTGTCTGAGTTGTGACGCTACGGCATTGTTTAACTCTAAGATTAGATGTGTTGGACCCCAAACTCAGAAAACACACACACCTTAATGCATACCTGGCTGTCAGCAGGTCTATGACTCAGATTCTGGGCATGCCTTTGTGTTGGAGACACAGGCAGAGTGGTGAGACACTCTCTCGCGTGCACACACACACACACACACACACACGGGTGGCAGTCTAAAGCCACATGTGTCAGCTCTATAAGCCAACCACTTTGGAACACTGATGAGAATGCTGTCAAGAAGCCCAGGAATAACTTCCTGTGCTCCACAGCAGGATGCTGAATGCCACCAACACCCCCACAGGGAAACCTCATCACTCCTTAAACATAGGAACAGTAAAATGAACAGAGTGTTTGAGGTGAAGAAGAAAAGCTTGAGGTGTGTAGAGGAAAGGGATTTGAGTGGATTCTGAAGGTTGTTGCATGTTTGCCCATCCTCTAACCTAGTGGTTAAGGGGGTTTGGTCAGTAACCGAAAGGTCGCTGGTTCGACTCTGAGTCAGCAAGGTGGAAAAATCTGTCATTCTGCCCAGTAACCCCCAACAGCAACTGCTCCCATGATGTCGATTAAGGCACCCCCCTGATTCAGAGGGGTTGGGTTAAATACGGAAGACACAGTTCATCTCCACCCCCTCATATACACACCCTGGGACTGGTAATCTTCAGAACCCCCCCATATTATTTAAAAGGTTTTGGTGAATGGATTGGTTCACATCTCACTCACTCACTATAGCACTCACACACAGGTTTAGAGCCTTGGCCTCTGGAAGGCAGGTGGCTTTGTTAGAGACAGAATATGAGAGGGGGAACGGGGGGAGGAACTCTAATCACTATGCGCTCGGCAGAATGGTGGCGCTCTGCATTTTCCCCCGGTCCCGGAGTCGGTCGGCACATTCCGCTGGCATTGTTATCTGCACTGTTTCCTGCGGCCGCGGCTTTTGTCCGTCTTTTGCCCATTGTCCCGGCTTCCTTTGTTCCCTCCGTCTAACAATGGCTTTTTTCTCTCCCTTTATTTCTATATATGTGCACTTTTCGCCCTGTGTGTTCTGTTTGTTTTGTTCTCCTGTCTGGCGTGCTTTTCTTTCCTCCTGCAGCAGAGGTGGGGAAAAAACGCAGCTAAAGTCAGAGTTCATTAAGGTTCAGCCTCTCTCTCTCTCCGCTCTCTTAGCCTGTCCTTCACTCCATCTCTCTCTTTCACTCTTTCTCTCCATCTCTCGGTCTCTTTCTGTTCGTGTGTGTTTTGATGTGCAGAGTCTTCGCCTTGTCATGATGATTAACTTTCCCTGAGACCTACAATGTCTCCCAAACTAGAGGTTTGGTTTTCAAGGTCCAGTTGACTTGTGTTTGTGTGACATATTCACAGTATGTCCTTTGTTCCCTACGCAAAGCAGGGGTTTCTATACACGCACACAAAGCTCAGAGACCTAGAGATAGTCACGCCTGGAAAGCTTATGGTCACATTACAGAGAAAGGTGGTGTGTGTGTGTGTGTGTGTGTGTGTGTGTGTGTGATGCGCGGTTTGCAAACTTTACCAATGTCAACTAGATTGAATCCTTCTATCAATCTATTACATTATTCTGTTGAGCATGTGTTAATATAACGTTAGTCTTCTCGGGCAACATAATGACAAAAGAGAAGCTACATTTATCTAATTGTAGACAAGTTGATTAACACAGCCTACCAAACTGTCAGAAATTATAAGCAGAAACATATGTATATCAGGCCCCCCAAAAATATCCTGCATCCCCTGTCAAAAATTTGTGCTGTTGTGCAGTCACTCTGGTAAGGCTAGAGGCATGAGGGCAGAACAGCATTTGCGTTGCTTTCCCCCTACGTCAAATCAAATGTTATTTGCCACAAGGGCCGAATAAACCAGGGGTAGTCCTTACAGTGAAATGCTTACTTACAAGCCCTTAACCAACAATGCAGTTTTAAGAAAAATAAGTAAGTAAAAATAACAAATAATTAAAGAGCAGCAGTAAAATAACAGCAGTGAGGCTGTATACAGGGGGTATGGTACGGGTACAGAGTCAATGTGTGGGGGCACAGGTTAGTCCAGGTAATTGAGGTAATATGGACATGTAGGTTGAGTTAAAGTGACTATGCATAGATAATAAACAGAGAGTAGAAGTAGAGGGGGGGGGGGGGGGACAAAGCAAATAGTTTGAGTAGCCATTTGCAGAGTCTTATGGCTTGGGGTTAGAAGCTGTTAAGATCCTTTTGGACCTAGACTTGGGGCTCCGGTACCGCTTACGGTACCGGAGAAGAGAGAACAGTCTGAGTAGGGTAGCTGGAGTCTTTAACAATTTTTAGGGCCTTCCTCTGACACCGCCTGGTATAGAGGTCCTGGATGGCAGGAAGCTTGGCCCCAGTGATGTACTGGGCCGTACGCACTACGCTCTGTGCCTTGCGGTCGGAGGCCGAGCAGTTACCATACCAGGCAGTGATGCAACACTCGATGGTGCAGCTGTAGAACTTTTTCAGGATCTGAAGACCCATGACAAATCTTTTCAGTCTCCTGAGGGGGAATAGTCCATGTGAACAAGCCTATCTATTCACCTGAACGGTTCTTCTGCCCCCCGCCCCCTCACACCACTATTTTTATTTTCCCGCCCATTTTCCTCCCAGAATGGTGGAGCCCAGTCCCCCAGCGCTGCATCTCCATGCCAGCGGTGATGTCAGCATGGTGGGCGTCAGTGTGAAGTTGGAGGAGTCTGGAGGAGAAGGGGGAGGAGCCCACACCAGGGCAGAGCAGCTCTCCTCTCCTGCCTGTGATTGGTCAGGACATCAGCCAATGGAACGACCGGAGTCTAGACAGCTGACTCCTCCCCTCTCCCGCTCACCCTCAGTAATAAACTTATCCCATTTTAATTTTAATGTTTAAACAATCTTTTTTAAAAGTGTATCCAGGTCTGCTTCCCAATCCCACTAGTCCTTGCCTATAGGCACTTGTGCAGATCTGGTTGTACTATGTTTATCACAGACAAGCTAGCTACAGTTTGTTAGCTATATGATTGTGTTCTTACAATGTTTTCCCCTGTCCTTGGTAGGAGGGCTCTCCTGGTAAGGAACAGCTTCTCAGACAGAGTCCTGTTGGGATGAAGGGGGGCAGCAGGGGGTACAACCATCGACCAGAGGGACACATGCACCCCACTGTCAGCGAAGGTATGGCAAACCTACACCTCGTCTGCGCCCCAGTGTAATCTGTTTCTGATCATCACTTTGCTCTATAGAGATCTCTCCTGTACATTGATAGAGGTGAAGGTGTTGAGTTTTTTTTTTACAATGCATCCCATTTAGACTCTGAGAAGGCCAGAAGAGTTTGCCTTAGCTCTGTGTGCTCATGTTTGTGTTCCTGTTCATTGGCTACAGAATTGCATTACATTTCCCTTGGCTGTTTTTATTTTTAAAGAGAAAGTACACAAAGTACCTTTCTATTGGAATCCTTACAAAGTAGCAGACCTTGAAATTTGAACTACTGCATTGATTCATACACGTACACAATCTAATTCCATTGTTCATACAATATGGTGGCTGAACAACAACAAGTAACTGTTTCCTGTTGGCAGTCATGCCCACCATAGAGAAGCTTCTGAGTGTGGACTGGAGGGAGAAATTTCTGGACAAAAGCCCCCTGGGAGGCAACCACCTGAAAGGTGAGCTTTTACCCCTAACCCTTCACCTTTTACCTCTCACCCATCAGTGCTTTGTCCTTCCGGTCTCTCCACCTGTCTGTCAGTCTCTGCTTGCCTGCCCGTCTGCTTCCTATATCTAATTGTGTCTCTATGTATAATCATGTTTGTACTCCTTTCTCTTTCTTGTTCTCTCTCCTCCTTCCTTCCCAGGCACTCCAGAGTCTCTGGCAGAGAAGGAGCTGCAGTTGTTATTGATGATCAACCAGCTGGGTGGTCTGAGGGAGCAGCTGCTGGGAGCCCACTCTGAGCAGAGGAACATGGCTGCCTTGCTGCTGGAGAAACAACAGCAGCAGATGGAGCTGGCCAGACAGCAGCAGGAACAGGTGATCCTGACCTCTGACCCCTGGCACAACTCACACACTCTGACCCCCAAACCATAACATTGACCATAACCTGAGTGTACCTGGACTAAGCTTTGTGTGGTTAATTCCAGATTGCCAAACAGCAGCAGCAGTTGATCCAGCAGCAGCACAAAATCAACCTGCTTCAGCAACAGATCCAGGTGAGATGAGACCTCTACAAATGACATGCTATTTTCATAACAAGAATTTAGAAGTAACTTTGGGGTAACTCTGAGTGGGACTGACCTTGTGCCCTCTGTCTGACCTGGTCTCAGCAGGTTAACATGCCCTACGTGATGATCCCAGCCTTCCACCCCAACACCCAGCAACTCCCTGTCACTGCCGACAACCAGATGACCATGCCTCTGCAGCCAATCCCCTGCAAGCCAGGTGAGTCACACCCGCTCTAGCTTTTTTGCTCGGTGTGGATGTTGCCTGTAATCCATGGCTTCTGGTTGGGATATGTATGTACGGTCACTGTGGGGACGACGTCATCGATGCACTTATTGATGAAGCCGGTGACTGAGGTGGTATACTCCTCAATGCCTTTGGATGAATCCCGGAACATATTGCAGTCTGTACTAGCAAACCAGTCCTGTAGTGTAGTATCCGCGTCATCTGACCACTTCCGTATTGAGCGAGTCACTGGTACTTCCTGCCTAAGTTTTTACTTGTAAGCAGGATTCAGGAGGATATAATTTTGGTCAGATTTGCCAAATGGAGGGCGAGGGAGAGCTTTGTAAAGGTAGTCTAGAGTTATTATTATTATTTATTTTTTTTCTCAGGTTGCACATGTGACATGCTGGTAGAAATTAGGTCAAACGGATTTAAGTTTGTCTGCATTAAAGTCCCCGGCCACTAGGAGCACCTCTTCTGGATGAGCATTTTCTTGTTTGCTTATGGCCTTCTACAGCTCGTTGAGTGCGGTCTTAGTGCCAACATCGGTTTGTGTTGGTAAATAGATGGCTACGAAAAAATACATAAACTTTCTTGGTAGATAGTGTGGTCTACAGCTTATCATGAGGTACTCAGGCGAGCAATACCTCGAGACTTCCTTAATATTAGACTTTGCACACCAGCTGTTATTGCCAAACAGACCCCCACCCCTCATCTTACCAGACGTAGCTGTTCTGTCCTGCCGATGCACAAAACCCAGCCAACTGTATATTATCCATGTCGTCGTTCAGCCACGACTCGGTGAAGCATAAGATATTATAGTTTTTAATGTCCCGTTGTTAAGAGAGTCTCGAACGGAGATCATCCAGTTTATTCTCCAGTGATTACACGTTGGCCAATAGAACGGATGGTGAAGGCGGGTTAACCACTCACCGACAAATTCTTACAAGGCACCCCGATCACCGCCTCTTGTATTTCCGTCTTTTCTTCACGTGAATGATGGCGATTTAGGCCTGGTCTCGGAGGGGCTGTAAATCCTTTGCGTCGGACTCATTAAAGATAAAATCTTCGTCCAGTTCGATGTGAGTAATCGCTGTTCTGATATCCTCAAAGCTCATTTCAGTCATAAGAGACATTAGCAGCAACATTATGTACAAAATAAATGTCAAACGATGTGAAAACACACCAAATAGCACAATTGGTTAGGATGGCTCCAGTAAAACGGCAGCCATCCTCTCCATTAATTCCAAGGCCCCGCTGCAGTGCTTCCAAAAAAGGAGGGTAGATTGGGGCCCATTGGTGGGCTGTGACATGGTTTAGATTACTCACTGGTTCATTATAAACACTCAATCCTCTCATACACTATGAAAACAAAAAAGTAACATGCTGACATCAAGTGATCTCTGCAGACTTTTAATGTATCATCAATGTCAATCTGAAACAACAAAACAATGGTAAATGTAGCACCTCTGTTTTGTTTCTCTTGTTGCTATGTACTGTATAAGTTGCTATAGAAGTAGCAGCAGTCCCTTTCAGATTGTATTGTGGTCAGTAACCTCAGTCAAACCCCCTTTTCCCCTGCTCATACACTTCAATCTGTGGTGGAGTCGGCATGATGATAGTACAGATAATGTCTAGATGTTATTGATTCTGTTCCCTTCTGACAGAGATTGTGAAGCTTTCATCTCCCCCTTCTTATTTTGCAGTGGACTATCCCATGCAGCTGCTGCAGAACTCTCACTCCACCCCTGTGAAAAGGCCCAGTGGTACCTTCCGTCAGGTAGTGCTTTTCATCTATTACTATACTAAAACTATACTATACTGTACAGTAAGACCTTTTCCAGATGGAATAAAATAAGGTGAATTGGAATTGGTGTCAATAAAGACAGGTTAATGTTGTTTCTGTGCTTTATACAGTGCATTCGGAAAGTATTCAGAACCTTGACTTTTACATTTTGTTACTTTACGGCCTTATTCTAAAATGGATTAAATAGTTTTTTCCCCCTCATCAATCTACACACAATACCCCATAATGACAAAGCAAAAACTGTTTTTTTTAGACATTTTTGCAAATGTAATAAATATTAAAAACGGATATCACATTTACATAGGTATTCAGACACTTTACTCAGTACTTTGTTGAAGCGCTGTTAAAGGAATTATATTCCTATTTAAAAGCACCTTTGGCAGCGATTAGAGCCTTGAGTCTTCTTGGGTATGATGCTACAAGCTTGGCACACCTGTATTTGGAGAGTTTCTCCCGTTCTTCTCTGCAGATCCTCTCAGGCTCTGTAAGGTTGGATGGGGAGCATCGCTGCACAGCTATTTTCAGGTCAAGATGTTCGATCGGGTTCAAGTCTGGGATCTGGCTGGGCCACTCAAGGACATTCAGAGACTTGTTCCGAAGCCACTCTGACGTTGTCTTGGCTGTGTGCTTAGGGTCGTTGTGCTGTTAGGTGAACCTTCATCCCAGTCTGAGGTCCTGAGCGCTCCGGAGTAGGTTTTCGTCAATGATCTCTCTTTACTTTGCTCCGTTGATCCTGACTAGTTTCCCAGTCCTTGTCGCTGAAAAACATCCCCATAGCATGATGCTGCCACCACCATGCTTTACCGTGGGGATGGTGCCAGGTTTCATTCAGGCGTGACACTTTGCATTCAGGCCAATGAGTTCAATCTTGGTTTCATCAGACCTGAGATAATTTCTTTCTCTCTCTTTGGGGCCATGGACTCGTGTTGCTTACGCCAAACCCTGAATTGCTCAGTTTGACTGGGTGGCCAGCTCTAGGAGGAGTCTCGGTGGTTCCAAACTTCTAAGAATGTTGGAGACACCTATGTTCTTGGGGATCGTCAATGCTGCAGACATGTTTTTTGGTACCCTTCCCCAGATCTGTGCCTCGACACGATCCTGTCTCGGAGCTCTACAGACAATTCCTTCCACCTCATGGCTTGGATTTTGCTCTGGCATGCACAGTCAACTGTGGGACATTTTATATAGACAGGTGTGTGCCAAATCATGTCCAATCAATTTAATTTACCACAGGTGGACTCCAATCACGTTGTAGAAACATTTCATGGATGATCAATGGAAATCTGAACTAAATTTCAAGTCTCATAGCAAAGCGTTTGCAAAAATGTTTTTGGTTTGTCATTATGGGGTATTGTGTGTAGATTCTTTCAGATTTTTTTTTTCCTCATCAATTTTAGAACAAGGCTGTAACGTAACAACATTTGAAAAAAGTGAAGGGGTCTGAATACTTTCCGAATGCACTGCACCTAACAGCTGCAACCGTTGCACAGGTTACATGCCTAATACAGCACTATAGTACATGGATATTTGTATTTTGATAAGCATGTCATGTTTTTGGTAAAGGCCTGAGGTATGTATGTACCTAAGAAGCCATCTCTCTTAATACTACAGATACAGGCTGGGAGATCTTTGAAAAATGCTGTCAAAACAATGCACTCCAAATGAACAATGCATGTTTCTGGTATCTGGGACAGTGAACAACTGAACAAATACACCACACCCTGTTCACAGTTGTGTGTGTGTGTGTATGTGTGTGTGTGCCTTTGCGTGCACAATGCAGTCATGCTCTGTCTGCACTGTTGCACAAGTGGAAAAGGGCATCACGTAAATCACTAGACAATCACTAAACAAAAGAAAGACCGGAGAGAGAAAGCACAGACAAAAGAAAGGCTAGACTAAAGAAACACTACAGTGGTGTGAAAGGAAAGCTGTGACACACCAAATCTGTCATTCATAACCCTAACACACACACCCACCCCATACATGGGTGTGTTTTTTTAATTACTTTGATGAGAATTGGAAGTTGTGTGTGCGTTTATATTGACTGAACTAAGCAGTGTATTCGGAATGTGTTTTTTTGTGTTGGGCTGACACACCACTAATTGTCTACTCTTTTGTCTTTCATCCCCTTAGGAAGCCAGCCAGCCTCTGAATCTGACCTCCAAGCCCAAGGGGATGGACATGGGGAAGAGCCCCAGCCCACAGATCTTTGAGCTGGGCTCGCTGACTCTTCAGGGTGGGTACAGACCCAGGGACAACCATAGAGACAGCCCTTCACGGCCTGCACTTAACCTAGGTCAGTATACACACACATACATTACATGCAAAAGTTTGGGGTCACTTAGAAATGTCCTTCTTTTTGAAAGAAGCACACATTTTTTGTCCATTTAAAATAACATAATCATCACAGCATTTTTTTGTGCTGTTCTGTGAAGGGAGTAGTACACAGCGGTTGTACGAGATCTTCAGTCTCTTGGCAATTTCTCACATGGAATAGCCTTCATTTCTCAGAACAAGAATAGACTGACGAGTTTCAGAAGAAAGTTCTTTGTTTCTGGCCATTTTGAGCCTGTAAATGAACCCAGACATGCTGATGCTCCAGATACTCAACTAGTGTAAAGAAGGCCAGTTTTATTGCTTCTTTAATCAGAACAACAGTTTTAAGCTGTGCACATGATTACAAAGGGGTTTTCTAATGATCAATTAGCCTTTTAAAATGATAAACTTGGATTAGCTAACACGACGTGCCATTGGAACACAGGAGTGATGGTTGCTGATAATGGGCCTCTGTACTCCTATGTAGATATTCCATTAAAAATCTGCCGTTTCCAGCTACAATAGTCATTTACAACATTAACAATGTCTACACTGTATTTCTGATCAATTTCATGTTATTTTAATGGACATTTTTTTACATTTTCTTTCAACAACGAGGACATTTCTAAGTGACCTCAAACTTTTTAAAATGGTAGTGCGCACACACACGCCGGCCAGTTTGTTAGGTACATGAAAATGCTACACATGGTTCACTCCTACAGACAGTCACAAGGCCGTAACTTGCCATATAAAGTAAACAAATCGGCATCGAGGCATCGGGTTACTGTTTGATTGAACATTAGAATGGGCAAAACGAGTGACCTAAGCATCCGGTTACTGTTTGATTGAACATTAGAATGGGCAAAACGAGTGACCTAAGCATCCGGTTACTGTTTGATTGAACATTAGAATGGGCAAAACGAGTGACCTAAGCAACCGGTTACTGTTTGATTGAACATTAGAATGGGCAAAACGAGTGACCTAAGCAACTGAGTCTGTTATGATCGTCGATGAAAGGCACGCCATTTCCAGTATCTTAAACTGTCAACCTACTGGGCTTTTCACGCGCCAAAAGGTTTACCAAGAATGGTGTGACAAACAAAAAACACACTGTCATGGGCAGTCCTGTGGGCGAAAACCGCTAGTTAATGAGAGAGGTTGAAAGAGAATGGCAAGAATCGTGCAAGCTAACAGGCGGGCCACAAACAGACAAATAACGGCGCAGTATAACAGTAGTGTGCAGAATGGCATCTCGGAATGCACAACTTGGCGGTCCTTCTCGGGGATGGGCTATTGCAGCAGACGACCACACCGGGTTCCACTCATATCAGCTAGAAACAAGAAGAAGCGGCACCAGACGCGATCACCAACACTGGACAATTGAGGAGTGAAAAAACATTGCCTGGTCCAACGAATCCTGGTTCCTGTTGCGTTCCTGTTGCATCATACTGATGGCCGAGTCAGGATTTGGAGTAAGCAGCATGAGTCCATCCATGGTCCCATCCTGCCTGGTGTCAACTGTACAGGCTGGTGGTGTATTGGTGTGGGGAATGTTTTCCTGGCACCCCTTAGGTCTTTTGACACCAATTGAGCAATATTTGAAAGTCACACCTTGTAGAATCCACTCCCCGAATAATTCAGGTTGTTCTGGAGGCAAAGAGGGGTTACGGGCCGGTACTAGATGGGTGTACCTAATTAACTGCCTTTATGTATACGCACACACACGCCTACCTCCGCTCATGCCATTCCTCAGCTTCAGACATGTCAACACCCTGACTGTGTGTGTGTGTGGTGAGAGAACCTGTTCCTCCTTTGACTTCAGGGCTTGTGCGCTACCATCCCCGTTTCCTCTCAGATGCAATAGGTTGTACTCCGATACTTTGACTCACTTTTATATTGACATTTGCAACCCGTTGTCGGTGCCCTGCCTATTTGAGCTTTGAATGACAATTTTTCCCTGATTTTTTTTTCTTTCTTTTTTTCTGTCACTCACTCTCTCTCACTCACTCACTCACTCACAGGTTTCCTGGGAGAGGGGGATGTGGTGACCCAGGCCATCCACGATGCCCAGCAGCTGCTGTGGAGTCATGGGCCGGGCGGAAGAGAGAGGGAGCGAGAGAGAGACTGCACTGCCAGGATGGTAAGCCATTGTCTAAAGTCACTCTCTCCTGTCACACACGCAGGCTTAGGGTCGTGGGTGGGTTCAGGGCCAGGTTTAGGGTTACAGGGATCCGTGGTCTCACAGTGGCTGTTATAGACTGGAGAATGTCTCAGCTACACACACACACACACACACACACACACACACACACACACACACACACTGAGAAAGTCTCAGCCATGTCCTCAAGCAGGAACAACAGCTGCTGTAAACTCATAACAGTGTTCTTATAAACACTGGTGATGACTCACCTTTCTCCTTTGTCCACTGTAACACACCGCTCCCCTCCTCTCCGCCTTCTCTCTCTCCTCCTTCTTTTCTCTCCAGAGTCATAGATACAGTGTTCGGCCATGTGTGTTTGAAATGTAGACTTTTCATGGACTCCACAGTGGCACCAAAATCTCCAAGACAAGTCCTATCTTCAGCAGTGACAATGTCATGTGGAGCATTTGGTGCCATCATAGAGGAGAGTCCTTATGTCTTTCACCCCTCCGCCATCCTCTCTTTCCTGCCCTCAGGTTGAAAACACAATTCTCTCCTCCTCATCCCTCTATTTCCTGCTTTTGCGTTTCCACCCCTGCTTTCAAATGCCGGCTGACATGAGAAACCTCTCCCTGCTCAGCCAGAAAGAGTGCTGTCCAACACACACACACACACACACAGAGAGAGAGAGACGGATAATGATAAATGCTCTCTTCAGACCTCTTTTTATTTTTTATGGCCACAACATTCAAATTTGTGTTCCCATGTGGGTACAGGTGTAGGCCTGTGTCTGTCAGGTGTGTGTGTGTGTGTGTGTATAACTCTCTCTGTCTCTGTGTAGGAGCATAAGGAGTCTGGTCGCAGCGACAGGCTGCCACACCAAGACCGGGGAGAGAACAGACAAACCCGCCAAACCAACGAGGACCACCACAGCAGTGACTCTGAGGGTAGGCCCTCCAAAACTGCCTGATCAAAAATAACATGTGGTTTAGATGGTAGAGGGCAAGCATCATAGTAAGTCTAGAGCTTAAATGTGTTCTCCTTTCCTCTACACTGATCTGAACACACAGAGCAGGGGAAAGCAACATGGAGGATTTCTTGTCCAGTATTTGTTTTCACCTTTCCTGTTCTTTTACCAGTGAACTTGAAGGAAAGTAGATTTGTTGTTGGCCACTGACTGTCTCCCTCCTGCAGGCCCCCTGTCTGCTCCTGGTGTGGGGTTGTTTGCAGAGGTTCGCAGTCCCCCCTCCTCCGTCCACATCAAGAGGCCCATGAACGCCTTCATGGTCTGGGCCAAAGACGAGAGGCGACGTATACTACAGGCCTTCCCTGACATGCACAACTCCTCCATCAGCAAGATACTGGGTGAGCATGGACACACACACACACACACACGGGACATAAAGCATGCACTAATTGGGATTAATAGAGTCGTATGAAATTGAATTGACATGCAAAACACACACATGCTGTCAGTCAATGAGCACTGTAATTGTGTGTTTGTGTATAGTCTTTGTATAAATATTGTTTGTGTGTGTGTGTGTATCTATTCCGGGTGTGTCACCTCCTGTAGTCCTGGCACAGAGGGGACAAGCGAGGGCACGATCTGCCACCTGCTTCCCCCGGTGACAGGAACCCCCCCCGCCCACACACACACGCACACACACACACAAATACAGCCACGCACCCCTTTCCTCTGACCAAACACTCACATTCCATTCCATTGTGGAGCACTGGAGACACTCATGCTATCCCTCTCCTCTCCTCTCCCTCTCCCTCTCCCTCTCCCTCTCCCTCTCCCTCTCCCTCTCCCTCTCCCTCTCCCTCTTCCTCTTCCTCTTCCTCTCCTCCCTCCCTCCCTCCCTCCTCGTCCCCTCCCTCCCCATCGAACGTAGTTCAACTCCTTTCTCTGAAAGTCTGTGTCCAACTGGTTTCAAGTCTTAATGTCACGAGCACAAGTTCAGTGGAATGCCTTTCTTGCCAGCTCTAAACCCAACAATACTGTAATACATATCAATGTAGTAGTAAAAATAACAGAAGGTAGAACAAAAAACATACGAGAAATAAAATTAGAAATGAGAAGAACAGGAGAAAGTAAGAAGCTATATACAGGGTCAGTATCCAACATTATATTTACAATGTGCAGGGATACTGGAGTGATGGAGGTAGATACAGTTGAAGTCAGAAGTTTACATACACCTTAGCCAAATACATTTAAACTCAGTTTTTCACAATTCCTAACATTTCATCCTAGCATAAATTCCCTGTCTTAGGTCAGTTAGGATCACCACTTTTATTTTAAGAATGTGAAATGTCAGAATAATAGTAGAGTGATTTATTTCAGATTTGATTTCTTTCATCACATTCTCAGTGGGGCAGAAGTTTACATACACTCAATTCGTATTTGGTATCATTGCCTTTAAATTGTTTAACTTGGGTCAAATGTTTCAGGTAGCCTTTCACAAGCTTCCCACAATAAGTTGGGTGAATTTTGGCCCATTCCTCATGACAGAGCTGGTGAAACCGAGTCAGGTTTGTAGGCCTCCTTGCTCACACACGCTTTTTCAGTTCTGCCCACATATTTTCTATGGGATTGAGGTCAGGGCTTTGTGATGGCCACTCCAATACCTTGACTTTGTTGTCCTTAAGCCTTTTTGCCACAACTTTGGAAGTGTGCCTGAGGTCAATGTCCATTTGGAAGACCCATTTGCGACCAAGCTTTAACTTCCTGACTGATGTCGCTTAATATATCCACCAAATGTTTCTTCCTCATGATACCATCTATTTTGTGAAGTACACCAGTCCCTCCTGCAGCAAAGCACCCTCACAACATGATGCTGCCACCCCCATGCTTCACGGTTGGGATGGTGTTCTTCGGCTTGCAAGTCTCCCCCTTTTTCCTCCAAACATAACGATGGTCATTATGGCCAAACAGTTCTATTTTTGTTCCATCAGACCAGAGGACGTTTCTCCAAGAAGTATGATCTTTGTCTCCATGTGCAGTTGCAAACCGTAGTCTGGCTTTTTTATGGCGGTTATGGAGCAGTGGCTTCTTCCTTGCTGTGTGGCCTTTCGGGTTATGTCGATATAGGACTTGTTTTACTGTGGATACAGATACTTTTGTACCTGTTTCCTCCAGCATCTTCACAAGGTCCTTTGTTGTTCTGGGATTGATTTGCACTTTTCGCACCAAAGTACGTTAATCTCTAGGAGACAGAACACGTCTCCTTCCTGAGCGGTATGACGGCTGCGTGGTCCCATGGTGTTTATACTTGCGTACTATTGTTTATACAGATGAACATGGTACCTTCAGGCGTTTGGAAATTGCTCCCAAGGATGAACCAGACTTGTGGAGGTCTATAATTTATTTTCTGAGGTCTTGGCTTATTTCTTTTGATTTTCCCATGATGTCAAGCAAAGACACTCTGAGTTTGAAGGTAGGTCTTGAAATACATCCACAGGTACACCTCCAATTGACTCAAATTATGTAAATGAGACTATCAGAAGCCATTTACATAATTTTCTGGAATTTTCCAAGCTGTACAGTCGTGGCCAAAAGTTTTGAGAATGACACAAATATTAATTTTCACAAAGTCTGCTGCCTCAGTTTGTATGATGGCAATTTGCATACACTCCAGAATGTTATGAAGAGTGATCAGATGAATTGCAATTAATTGCAAAGTCCCTCTTTGCCATGCAAAAAAATATCTAAAGACACTGAAGCAGCAAACTTTGTGGAAATGAATATTTGTCATTCACAAAACCTTTGGCCACAACTGTTTGAAGGCACAGTCAACTTGGTGTATGTAAACTTCTGACCCACTGGAATTGTGATACAGTGAATTATATGTGAAATAATCTGTCTGTAAACAATTGTTGGAAAAATGACCTGTGTCATGCACAAAGTAGATGTCCTAACCGACTTGCCAAAACTATAGTTTGGTAACAAGAAATTTGTGGAGTGGTTGAAAAATGAGTTTTAATGACTCCAATCTGTGTATGTAAATTTACGACTTCAACTGTATGTTAGGTGACAGGGATACTGGAGTGATGGAGGTAGATATGTATAGGGGTAAGGTGACTAGGCATCAGGATATATGATAAACAGATAAAAAGCAGCGTATATGATGATTGTGTGTGAGTGTGCATAGACGGAGCAAAAAAACTAACTTACAAGGGTCAACTCACTGGTAAATAGCTAACGGCTACAGTCTTATTTATGGCTTGGGCATAGAATCTGTTCAGGAACCTGTTGGTATCAGACCAAATGCACCCATACTGCTTGCCATGCAGAAGCAGAGAGAACAGTCTATGGCTTGGTTGGTTGCTGTCTTTAATGATTTTCCGGGCATTCCTTTCACACCGCCTGATATAAAGGTCATGGATGGCAGGGAGCTTGGCCCCAGTGATGTACTGGGCTGTCCGCACCACCCTCTGTAGTGCCAAGCGATAGAGGGCGGTGCGTTGCCATACCAAGCAGTGATGCAGCTGTAGAACTTTTTGAGGATTTGAGGGCCAATGCCAAACCTTTTCAACCTCTGAGGGGGAAGAAGTTCTGTCTCGCTTTCGTCACAACTGTGCACACGTGAGTGGACCATTTTAAGTCCTTAGTGATTTGGACACAGAGGAACTTGAAGCTCTCGACCCACTCCAATGCATCCCCGTCTCCAATGCTGCCCCTCCCCCCCTTTCCTAACTAGGAAAAGCCCATGTATTCTTGTACAGAAAGTCCTCTGTTCTTTAGTCTGACATTGTCTCTCTCTCTGTTTTGTCTGTGTCCCTCCTTCCCTCCAGGAACTAGATGGAAGTCTATGTCTAACCAGGAGAAGCAGCCCTACTATGAGGAGCAGGCCAGGCTGAGCCGACAGCACCTGGAGCGTTACCCCGACTACAAATACAAGCCCCGCCCCAAACGCACCTGCATCGTGGAGGGGCGGAGACTCAGGGTGGGCGAGTACAAAGCCATGATGAAGAGCAGGAGACAGGAGCAGAGAGGGGCATACACACACAGGTAACACACACTGGAGATGATGATCTGTTAGAGATTGGCTCTGATAGTGAAGAGAACCTGAGTTGATATTATGCAGAGAGCTCTTAGCGAAACAAACTCTGCTCTAGTCCCTCGTGCTTTTTCTGTAAGAACACAAACAAACCCACTGTGGTTAAATAGAAATGCAGGCCTACAGCTGGTTATGTCTTCTCTCATAGACAACAATAGAGCAGAGTTTTATTCACTATGACTGTAAAACTGCTCTTGAGTAACAGCAGCTTCGAGGGGTTTGTTCTCTTCAGTCCAGTCCTCTTCTCTGGGTATGAACATGTCCTGAGACATGGTGGTAGACTCCTACATACAACCATGCCTCAGGGCAAACACCTATCCAGTCCTTTCAGATTTAGACAAGGATTTGGGAATTGTTGTACATTCCAGCACCAACGTCCCGTCTCTGTCTGTCTTCCAGTCAATCAGAGCCGCAGAAGCTGCACTACGCCCCAGGCGAGGGCCAATACCCAGGCGGCGGTGGAACGGTCTCCATGCCGACGGTGCCATTCCACCCCGCGCTATTGGAGCACTACCTGCCACGAGGGTTGGAGGCTCCGCCTCCTCGCAGAATTGACGGGCAGATCACACCCACTCCCCTCCACAGAGAGAGGGAGAGACCACCGTACAGCGAGGGGGAGGAGAGTGACAGAGGAGAGAGGAGTGAGGGAGAGCTAGTTCTCCTCACTGACTGACTGAGTGGGAGGGAGAGAGAGAGGGAGAGATTTTAATAGGGATAAAGGAGTAAGGGAGAGCTAGTTCTCCTCACTGACTGAGTGGGAGGGAGAGAGGAAGGGAGAGTTTTTAATAGGGATAAAGGAGTAAGGGAGAGCTAGTTCTCCTCACTGACTGACTGAGTGGAAGGGAGGGAGAGAGAGAGGGAGAGAGTTTTTAATAGGGATAAAGGAGTAAGGGAGAGCTAGTTCTCCTCACTGACTGACTGAGTGGAAGGGAGAGAGAGAGGGAGAGTTTTTAATAGGGATAAAGGAGTAAGGGAGAGCTAGTTCTCCTCACTGACTGATTGAGTGGGAGGGAGAGAGAGGGAGAGAGAGAGTTTTTAATAGGGATAAAGGAGTAAGGGAGAGCTAGTTCTCCTCACTGACTGAGTGGGAGGGAGAGAGGAAGGGAGAGTTTTTAATAGGGATAAAGGAGTAAGGGAGAGCTAGTTCTCCTCACTGACTGACTGAGTGGAAGGGAGGGAGAGAGAGAGAGGAGAGAGTTTTTAATAGGGATAAAGGAGTAAGGGAGAGCTAGTTCTCCTCACTGACTGACTGAGTGGAAGGGAGAGAGAGAGGGAGAGTTTTTAATAGGGATAAAGGAGTAAGGGAGAGCTAGTTCTCCTCACTGACTGATTGAGTGGGAGGGAGAGAGAGAGGGAGAGAGAGAGTTTTTAATAGGGATAAAGGAGTAAGGGAGAGCTAGTTCTCCTCACTCACTGACTGACTGAGTGGGAGGGAGAGAGAGAGGGAGAGTTTTTAATAGGGATAAAGGAGTAAGGGAGAGCTAGTTCTCCTCACTGACTGAGTGGGAGGGAGAGAGGAAGGGAGAGTTTTTAATAGGGATAAAGGAGTAAGGGAGAGCTAGTTCTCCTCACTGACTGAGTGGGAGGGAGAGAGGAAGGGAGAGTTTTTAATAGGGATAAAGGAGTAAGGGAGAGCTAGTTCTCATTGACTGACTGAGAGGGAGGGAGGGACAGAGAGAAAGGAGTGTGTGTGTGTAGACAACTGAATGAAAAGGTGTGTGTGTGTGTGATGAAGGGGATCTTGGTCCACATCAAGTGTGTCAGAGTTCAACGGTTATATCTTAGCCATGTGATATGACCATGTCAGCAGAGCCCATGACATGTTAGGGTTAGTAGGAGACAGTTGTTTGTTACGACGTTAAAGGTGTCTGACAGCTGAATCTAAAATATCATTGGTCATGAATCATAGATTGGTCTGTCCATGTTGCTCGTAATAAAGGTACATTCACAATGTGGAATGAGTTGAGGTGCACTGGATTAGACTACTGTCACCAATGATGTTTCCCCTAAACACACATCTATTATTTCTAGACCATATCCTTAAAAATATTAGGGCCAGGGTATGAAACATCTGATCTCTCCCTAACGACATGTAATCTGATCTGATTTGGATTCTGACGGAGAGTGCTGCCCTCTGCTGTTTGGGATGGGCACAGCACCATGAAATATCCCGATCGCTAGAAAGTAAGATTTTTTAAAACATTTTTTATTACCAATATTTACAGATGACCTAGTCTGTGGTGATAGAGGTTGAATAACCCCCATTAATAGCATAGGTAATGAGATGCACTCTGTCAGAATGCACTTTCACTGAACCCTCATCTCCTTTCCAAACAGACTCAGGCTGCACCAAAGTAGTCTAAAGTATAAACTTGTCTCCTTATATCCTCTCCTTCATATGCACTGACAACAAAACAGGACAAGGCATTATGGGGGATTCCTTGTGCGAGAGTTTTTCACTTGTCAAGTTCTTTCACATCGGTGCAGGTGGAGTAAAGGAAGCCACTTTAGACTATCAGCGTGCACCCAGTGTTTCAGTTTTTGCACTTGCGATAGTAGTTGATCAGCAGTGACATCTAGTGTAATGAGGAGGAATGTCTAAGGAATCTCCCTCCAAGCCCTTATTCTAGATTGATCTCATCCTTCTCTGTTCTCTAGTTGTGTACAAGCTGTATGTGATGTGTGCATAATGTCTTTCAATCAATTTATTTTGAACGCGGGTTTACAATGTACTTGTCACAGAATGTTATACAAATGTTCTGTAAAATGTGTGTTTCTTTGAGTGTGCGTGTGGGTATTGAACGCAAAGGTTGGCCTGAACCCTTTGTCTGTGTATTCTGACACCCTGGCCTCTTGTCTTGACCCCACTGTTGCTCTGTCCATGTACTGCAGTTTGTCTTTGAGCACAGCTGTTGCTCTGTCCATGTACTGCAGTTTGTCTTGACCCCAGCTGTTGCTCTGTCCATGTACTGCAGTTTGCCTTGACACAACAGTGCTCCATCTCAATAGTCTTAATGTCGCTTTGTCTCCATCTGCGCTGACCTGAAAGAACTGGACAGGTGAAATGAAGGTTTTCAAATCAGTGTAGATGGAGGAGAAAAACAGAATAGGAATCCATTTGACTGTTGGGATACAGCCTTCATCACAATGTACTGGACAGAAGAGGTCAGATTTGTGGTGTAATCGTATTGTTAACTGAGGCAGGCCTGTGGTTAGTTGCTGTTACACTGTTGTAAAGCATTTGGTGAGCCTTGCTTGGTGAGCAGGATGAAGTGGCCACTGATCTATGGTCAGTTTTACATCTTTGCCTATAATGTTGTCCTTAACTTCAACCCAGAGCCAAGGGGATGGCACTGTATAGAGACTGTATCAGAGAAACATGTTTATCTAATTATGACAGAAACCCAGAAGAGAACTGTCACCTGTTGTCACCCCTGCTGTTGTAAATATAGATAGATTTTATTTTGTTTATAAGAGCCTGTGTAATTTAAAGGTGTACCTTTTCTGTATGTTTTCTAAGTTGTGGTTTTGTTTTTTGGAAAATAATACATTTGGTTGTTTATCTTTTCTGTGTGTTCAGCTGCAATCACGTGCTCCTATATCCCCACATGAGTGCAGTCCAATAATGACTTACCATACTGACTGAGGTTACCAAGGTGAATTTCCACCCCCAGTCCTCATCATGGTAACGATATTTAGGACCTTACATAAACAGTTGCTTATCAGCCGGGCCTATAGTGAAACTAGAAGGCAAATACACGGTCATAAATCATATATTACTGACCAAATGCATACAAGTCAACTCCTATAGAAATGCAATGGCAGTGATAGGTCACTTCATGTCATCAGTGTATTAGATATCTTCAGTAGTGGAGCCCCTTGGTGGTATTCCCAGGGCCAGACAGGTCGCAGGAAACTAGTGAAGCCAAAACGTATTACCCCTTCAAGGTTGGTGTTCTGTCACTCACATACACAACAAATAGTTCAACGTTTAATGGAAATATTTACTGACCAATGTTACTCTCCCCAGCACTCAAGTGTGGAGGATCACTGTACAGTCAGATTCACAGTATTTCTTAGTATTTACAACCGCTGACTCCCTACACTCACCTAAAATTCAACAGTCAAAAAAGAAAATATGGAGAAAGTAGAATCTAGTTTTCTGTAGTGTTTAAGTTATTTGCAAATGAACTGCAAGCCTTATGAAGCTAACCATTTTGGTATGTGTATATAGAAAAGGTCAAATGAAAACATGAATACACCCTTCAACACATCTCTAGTCTACAAATACCACCGTCAGGATGTAACCCTTCCATAGTCAGCACATATCCACAGGGTTATGTTGAAAGAATAAAATCAAGTCCAACATTAGTGCACATTTAACTTCCTACGTGTGTATTATTGGCTATTTTTCTAAATGGGGAACTTACTTCCTTTACTTCAAATGTAAAGTCTTCTAGGACACATTCAAAAGCTCTTCCAACGTTTGTCCAGTGAAGGCATGTGCTGTAGTAGTGTATAAAAACTCTACTTTATAGATTTTACTAGTAGACCTACTGGCACTGCAATTCTTGAACCCGCTCCTGCTGGCTTGGCCTCAAAGATCTGAGAGGATTGGATAGGTGTTAGGCTGGAGGGAGTTTCTAAAACGACTAGTAGTAGCAATAAGCATATCGTTTACATTTTGTGAAGGGAGTTAAGGGCATATTTAAGAATAGGAAAGCAGCCCTAGCCTGCCGTAGTTGGTCTACCACTTCAATAAGTGGGGTGCATTTCCATGAAACCCAGGGTTATTTTTGGTTGTGCATTCAGGAAGCAGACATTTGGTCATCTATCTGGCCATGCTAGCATGAAGTAGGCTGTTGCTTTCTAATCACAAATCTCAACCATTAACCTATGTTGCCACTTCTGTTTGTTGTAGCTTGGCAATCTAGTGTCTGACTAGTTTAGTTGAATGTAACCACAGACCACCAGGAGTGCTTTGGTGCATAGAACATCTTGACATTCGACCACCTTGTCTCCCTCATACTCTAATGGTCAGTCTCCCTCACTCTTATGGTCAGTCTCCACCTAGTGTCTCCCTCATACTCTTATGGTCAGTCTCCACCTAGTGTCTCCCTCATACTCTTATGGTCAGTCTCCACCTAGTGTCTCCCTCATACTCTTATGGTCAGTCTCCACCTAGTGTCTCCCTCATACTCTTATGGTCAGTCTCCACCTAGTGTCTCCCTCATACTCTTATGGTCAGTCTCCACCTAGTGTCTCCCTCATACTCTTATGGTCAGTCTCCACCTAGTGTCTCCCTCTTCTCTCCTTAAGCACCACACGTCTGAAAACAGGATGAAAGCAATATGGTGGATTCATTTGTCATCCATCTAATTGTTTCCTATTAGTGTAGATGAAGGAAAGGAATCCACTCTAAGACGGTTGAGATGCACCCTAACAGGAATACAGTTAAGAGTCTCACTGAAATGTTACGGTCAACTCAAAGGAAACACATTCACATATGTACATCTACGATAAACAGGAATTCATTGCACTTGGTCACCTGTTAGTTCAACCCTGGGCTGACATAGAACAGTTGGTGGTGAGCTGTGACTCACCTGAAGCCTTTCAAAGTGTCATCTCTGTCCATAACGGCCTTTAAAAATGCATACAAGAGGGCCTTGACCATCCATTTAGGAAACACCAAGATTCTCTCAACCAATTCCGCTGACTCAATGACAAATGGTTTGGAATGTTGCCGATAGAAATGTACTGTATAGAATGGACACAATCCTACATCAAGTATGAGTCATTTCCATTTGTTGCATCAATCTACTGCTATGTTGCAGATGCTCTGCTTAACACTATTCCAGTAGTCAAAAACCCTGGTCCTGGACAGTTACAGGGTGTGCAGGTTTGTTCCAGCCCAGCACTAACACACATGATTAAATGAACCAGGATAATGATGATTAGTTGAATCATGTGTCTAGACTGTAGCTCTCCAGGACAAGAGCTGGTGAAAATGGTATCTACCCTCCCTGCCTGCCTGTACAGCTAGTGACAAGGGACAAAAAGGCAAGCTCTCCTGAGAGCCAAGAGGCTGCTCATCAGTCTCACCGTGTAGCCAGACAACACATTTTGGAGTGTGCTAGGGGAACTGTCACTAAGAGGCCTGGCAAGCATCGCTAGTGACTCATCACAAGAGTCCTTCTCTTCAACACCTTCATAGAGTTGGCAGCCTCCTATATTGGTGAATTATTAACCCTGTCAATAACAGGAGACAGCCAGGGATCACAGGACAGGCTTATGATATCCTAATACGGCTCTCCTCTACTTTCCCTTACATGTTGATCTTCTGATCTGAGAGGGCTGGAGAGGAAGGGAGGGGGGAAGGGATAAAGAAAGGTGTTAGAGTTCCTCCAAAGATCATGATGTCAGTCAGAGAAGGAAGTGGTTGCTGGCTCAGTGTGGACTTCACCCTGCTGTCTTGTCCTTGGCCACCTCACTCACATCCTGATAAGCTTCAGAACAACATTGGGGTTAGTGATTCCACACCCTTTAAAGCACTGGCTCTGACAGTTTACGCAATAACCTATTGTATAAGATTCTGGCTCCTTTTTAGGGAAGTTATGACTGAATGGATGGAGGTTGGGATGTTACAGTGAATATGTGCACTTCAGGCAAAAGTCCCTCCACCACCTCAGCCAATCAAGAGAGTCGAGAGAGGAGGAAGTGTAATAGGGCAGAGAGAGGTGAGAGAAAGGGGGAGGAAGAGGGGTCAGATACTGGGGAAGGCAGGGGTGATTGAGGTTGTGATTTTCAGAGTAGTCTGAGTGCAAAGTTTAACAGAGCGAGTCACCATAACTATAAAAGCTAAAGTGGTGGAAAAGAGGGAGAACAGGGCCCTGGTTTAAAGTCTAGCACCAGTGACGCAAAGCTGCTCCTGGCCACAGAGGCAGCTCTGCTGTCACAGACATTATTAAAGGACCATATCACTGTCTTGCCATGGCTAGCCCCTCTAACCTACACGGCAATGCCACCTTCACTGCAGAGCAACTAAAACGTCAGTTCTACGTCAACCCCTAGCCACTTCGTGTAGATCTGAGTTGAATGAATACACTATTTTCATGGTGAAACCATGACCATATTGCTTAAGAAATCCTCTCAGATCAGTGCCTACATTAAGGACAAGCTGGCTGCCCTCTCTCCTACACTACACGCCTTGAACACAACCACAGGGAAAACTCAAGAGCCCATAAATACAGAACTGTCTGCACACTGTTCTCCATGTTGGCACCAAATGCCCCCGGACTCAGCTAGTGTTTCAGCTACCCGTCTGCCTGGGGAATTAATCTTACATCAGTAGGTCAATCAATTCTTCACAGAATAAATAAATAAAGACACATTTACACACAGACCACCCCAGGCTGTTTTGGGGAATCTTGATGAGCTTGACTGGTGAGACAGAGGTGGACAGAGTTGAAGAGGAATTAAATAGTATTTGCGCTTGTTGCCAGGGACCGAGTTTGGAAAAAATGTTGTGGTCCATCCACACTCGGCCCTCTAACTGTTATTTACCCCACCCCTCGACCCCATTAATAATGCTCAACCCCAACTTTTGTCCCTCATCCCCCAGCACAGCCCTCTCCTGCTCAAAGTGTGTCTGCTCCACTGGTCAGTGCCAGTGATGGGGTCCCTCTCTTCTCCTGTCATTCTGGGATCTGTAGAGCCATCACTGCAGGTTTGGTCTTGAAGTATTGGTTGAAGCGCAGCACAGCATACCTGCAGGAGAGATGGGGAGGGGGGGGAAGAGATAGGGAAAGGAAGTGTTGACAGAGAGCGGAAGAGAGTTCCATGTTGACTTAATGAGAGCACCAAGTATCCAATAGCAGCCATAACAATAGCCCAGACAGCTCCAATTGACTGGTTGTTAAACTGTCAAGAGCAATATGTCATTCATACAGGTGACCGGGGGGGGGGGACAGTTCTGTCGTCACTGCAGGACTGATTGGGTTGCAGACACTCAAACCACCAGGGTCAGTTTCACCTCTGCAGGCCCAAGATGAGACCGCTATTTCTCTTTTCACAGGCCCTCTCCCCTCTTTCTCTACTGGTCAGCTTTCTCTGCGTGTGTGTTTGTGGAAACTGTGTTCGTGGAAACTGTGTTTGTGGAAACTGTGTTTGTACCACAGAGCTTGACCGTGCTGCAGGGTTTGTCTTTCAGTCTGTCATCCACATTAAATGATCCCTTTCACTCACATGCACCACAGGCAGACAGGCAGATCAACAGCTTTTAACATCACTTCACAAGAGACCATTACACACAAACACACACTTACCCCAGGAAGTCAAAATCGATGGAGGAGTACTTGGTCTGGATGAGTGCCCAGAAGCCCCAGAAGAAGTGTGATGCCTACAGAGAGGTCAAAGGTTAGACAGGGTCAAACTAATCAAAGTTTCAGCCCAGCATCTACCAAGTCATCTGATGGAGAGAGAGAGTGTGTGTTCCTCACCAGAGCAAACTTGTTGACCTGTATGTAGAGTCTCTCCAGCTCTCTGTCGCTGACCTCCTCTCCTTTCTTAGTGGACAGTTTGTACGCCTGCAGATACACACGCAGCCACTCCAGCTGCATCTCACGGCTAGGATACAGCCCATAGTCCAGCTCACTCATACCTGTAAACACACAGGTTCACACACACATTACATACATATACACACACACACACGTCATGACTAAGATACAGCCCATGTATCTCCTCTTACCAGCAAACTCGTTGAAGTGGTTCCCGATGTCAAAGGCCTGATAGTTGTAACTAGAGTATTCATAGTCTATGAACCGGACATGGCCTGGAGAAAATGGAGAGGTTGGAATCAGTAACATTTGGATGTTATAATTAAGTGGATGATGCGAGTTTGTGGATGATCACCTGGGTGATGTTCTAAACTGATGACATATCTCACCCTCTTTGCTGTTGTGGATGATGAGGATGATATTCTAAACTGATGACATATCTCACCCTCTTTGCTGTTGTGGATGATGAGGATGATATTCTAAACTGATGACATATCTCACCCTCTTTGCTGTTGAGGATGATGTTCTAAACTGATGACATATCTCATCCTCTTTGCTGTTGTGGATGATGAGGATGATATTCTAAACTGATGACATATCTCACCCTCTTTGCTGTTGAGGATGATGTTCTAAACTGATGACATATCTCATCCTCTTTGCTGTTGTGGATGATGAGGATGATATTCTAAACTGATGACATATCTCACCCTCTTTGCTGTTGAGGATGATGTTCTAAACTGATGACATATCTCACCTTCTTTGCTGTTGAGGATGATGTTCTAAACTGATGACATATCTCACCCTCTTTGCTGTTGAGGATGATGTTCTAAACTGATGACATATCTCACCTTCTTTGCTGTTGTGGATGATATTCTTGCAGAGCAGGTCGTTGTGACAGAGCACCACAGGAGAGCCCAGCTGAGACAAGTGCTCCTTCATCCACACCATCTCCTGCTCCAACACTGCCTGGCTGGGCACCTCCTGCTGGATCCTGGAGAGATGGGGGGGGCGGCAGGAAGGGAGAGGCGGCAGGAAGGGAGAGGCGGCAGGAAGGGAGAGGCGGCGGCAGGAAGGGAGAGGCGGCGGCAGGAAGGGAGAGGCGGCGGCAGGAAGGGAGAGGCGGCGACAGGAGGAAGTGGGGAGACAGGAGGAAGTGGGGAGACAGGAGGAAGTGGGGAGACAGGAGGAAGTGGGGAGACAGGAGGAGACAGGAGGAAGTGGGGAGACAGGAGGAAGTGGGGAGACAGGAGGAGACAGGAGGAAGTGGGGAGACAGGATGAAGTGGGGAGACAGGAGGAAGTGGGGAGACAGGAGGAAGTGGGGAGACAGGAGGAAGTGGGGAGTAAGTTGGTTTATTGCTAGTCTTTATCTTAAAAGGATCATGTTTAAAATCAGACACGGAGTGCGTGTGTGTGTACTGTGTAGAGTCAGAGTGCCCAGTGGAGCAGTGCTGAGGGGAAACGGACATTGTCCTGTGTGGTAATGGGCTTGAAGCGTTCATCCAGAAGATTGACCGACTCCCAGTGTGTTAACTCACCCCTCTGTCCAGGGCCTCCCACCTCTAACCTTCTTCCACTAGTAGTACAGCAACTACTGGCTGGACTGCTCAATACTAGCAGTAACCTACCTCCCCATGGCCTATCACCACCGAGGACCATCTACCTAGGCCACCTCTCGCCAACTGAGTGGCCAAGTCCCCAGAGCCTCACCCAGCTCTCTTCTCCCTGCCTACCCAGATCTCTGCTGTTGGCTGGGTAGAGCAGCAGCCAGTACCCACCCACAAGAAGACAGAAGCCTCCTCTGACAGTGCTGGCTGGGGCACACTTGTTGAGTCTACATGTGTGTGTGTTTGTACAGTGCAGGCAGGCTGGCTGAATGACGCATTAGCTCGCTACATTACCCAGGCATTCTAGGCAGGCTGATAAGTGGTATGCAAACATCTGTTATCCCAGTGCATACCTCCGCCTCCATAATCCACCTCTACCCTGTTGTTATGATCGCACTTATATAGGAGTCTGTATAGAGGACTTAATAGCAGACCCAGGCATTGAGGACAGGACTGGGAGACAGCTGGCCGGCACATATATGAACAGTAAACTGTTTTAAGAAAATACCTTCTTGAGTAAGAGGGGGCCAAAGTGTGTGTTTGTGTGTGTGTTCAGGTTAACTGGTACAGAGTATTGTGTTCAGGTTCCTCTTACCTGGCGTTGGAGGCTTGCTCGGTGAACTCCGTGGCGACCAGAGAGAAATATTTCCTCATCTTGATCCACAGGTTGGGTTTGGGGATGCAGCCGTTATGTGCGTGGATCGCATGGATTCGAGCCATCTCCCTGGATATTAGCCTGAGGACACACAAACACACAATACATCATTCTGCAAGTATGATGAAATAGACAATCATTACGGAATGACTCCTATCCCCCAAAAATAGGTTTGTGTCCTGCATCCTGTTCGGATCAATGAAAAAGTAGTTTACTTGACTGTTTGACCTTTTAAATGGTGTTTACTCTACACAGTTCTTATTGTAGTTCCATGGTGCAGCCAACAGGGCTTAGGGCTGCCTAGAGTCGCAGTCCCCCTGGACTCATTAGCAGTCAGCTATGCTAGGAGCTTGTATATTTACACATCAAACCAGGCTTTCCCTGCAGACTAGACAGATACCAGGATCAGCTTGAAGATGGTTTTCTAGTAAAATGTCCTCACCTGAGTAAGATCGGGTCCCTGACGTCCTGTGTTCCGAGGGCGTCCCCCTGCATGAACTCGTAGCAGAGGCCATTCTGGAAGGTGCAGTAGAGGCGCGGCGCACAGCCGTTAGCATGTAGCACCTGGAAAGACATGCAAAGGATTAGACACTGATGACCTCATAAGACACACCAGGAAGTAGCCTGCATATGGGTCCACGCACAGGGAGTTGAACTTGGCAACCAGTATGGATGCCCTTAGTTCCTGAGTTTGATAGTGAAATGCTCTGAAGTGTCAAATGTGTGAACTGTAAACGGTGTGTGTGTGTGTGTGTGTTTGCAAACCAGGAAGCTCTTGAGAACGTGTGTGGTGCACCTGGAAGCTCTTGAGCTCGTTGTCTCGGTCGACGATCAGCTCCGTCTTGTTCCCATACACACGCACCAGAACCACGTCCTCTGGACTGGCATCCACATAACAACCCACCAGCTTATTAGTGGTCCCATCAGTGAAGAGCTGAGAAAGGGAGGGAGGGAGATTAATACAGCAAAAATGCATCAGGTAGCCTGGCGGTTAGGGGTGTTGGGCCAGTAACCAAAAGGTTGCTGGATCGAATCCCCGAGCTGACAAGGTTAAAGTCTGTCGTTCTGTCCCTGAGCAAGGCAGTTAACCCACTGTTCCCCGGGCGCTGATGACGTGGATGTCCATTAAGGCAGCCCCCCCCACACCTCTCTGATTCAGAGGGTTGGGTTAAATGGGGAAGACACTGACTAGGTATCCCCCTTCCCCACCAATGAAGGTATAGTTTAGTCGAGTCTACTCTAGTTAACTGTCACTAGGTCAGTCGAGGCACAAGCCTGTCCTTGCCAGAAGTCATATCAGGAAGCATAGGCCTAGATGACCATGAGAAGGAGTCACAACAGTCATTTCCTAGAAGGTCTGACTAGCTTATCTTATGAGCTGAGATAGGTACAGTATTCTGGGTTGTCTATACTGAAGCTGGACAACTGTGGCAAGGGCAAGGGCTTTCCAGCTAGGCTACTTGTTTAACGGCACCCAGACAAGGAAGCTGTTTGCATTGTCAGCCACTTCATTCAATGACTACTGTTGGGGGAGAAAGTAACACACAGGAAGTCATGGTCTGCATGTGTAGTCTTTAGTTACATGTGGCTTTCTTTCCCCATCTCCTTTCTGACCATTGAGATCCACCCAATGGCTAATGACTTACCATATTCATGCTCTCTGGAATGTGGACAATCTGGACTAGTGATTTTACAGTGGGCAGATATCCATACCCAAAGCTAGAGATTGCAGAGCGACTAGCCCCATCCACACTGGCCCGCTCTCTGGCCGCCCACCCCTACATAGCTGGCATTCCTAGCATGGTTGACCAGAGAGCTGGGCACACCGGCACCATGTTATGACCACACACACACGTATACCGCTTTGGACTGCCTTATCCCGTGACAGTCTACACAGACCCAGAACACAATACACCACTATGACCTGTGATCATCGTGTCTCAGTGCGTGGGAGTTTCTCCACATATCACAGGCAATAAGCTCCAACACAACTGGGATAATTATTAACCAACATTCTGTTTTAGGTGACGTGTTCTTTGACTGAGAACAGAACGTCTGCATATCTTAGTAGGCTATCACTTTATTGTGGCTACAAATTAAAAAACCTTCTCCAGAGCATTGATCTTCTCTGTTGAGACTGAACCCTTCTCTCCGTTTCTAGCCATTCATGAGGCCATAGACAGTCAAACACGCAAAATATACAAAGTATCTCTTGCACACACACATCAGAATTGGCAGAAGGCCACATGGCATTAATGTGTGATAATAAGCAGGTCAAAGGTGATGGGAATGGGATGTGACTGGGGTGTTGGTAGGTTCTGGTGTTTGTAGGGACAGAGGGCAGGATGTTTGGGACTGGACACTAGATATTTACAGTAAGAGAAAGCCCCCCGACCCCCTCCAAATCCTGTCCAGGTGGCTCAGTCAGTTCAGATCCAGTAACCCTCCCCAACCTTCACTTCTCTCCAACTAGTTTCTCACACGTTCTCCCAGCTCTCCATCTGTATAAGTCTACCACTCAGTCTGTCCTCCCACTCTCGCTCAGTTTGTCCTCCATCTCTCTCGCACGTACCCATGCCTGGTGGGGGCTGTATTAGGCTGGGGGGGGGGGGCAAACCCAGATTAAGCCACACACACACACACACACACACACAGAGAGACAGTCACATTCTGGCCTCAATGTACCAAACACAGGATGACTGGAGTTAGACATGTCTAAGTTTGTCAGCACTAGGCAAGAGTGGGAAGTTAGTCTCACTAGCAAGGCCCTAGAGCTGGGCGATATGGCCACAAATCCACATCCCAGTAAATTGACAAATTTTTCACGACAACCATAAATCAGCAACAAATAATTGAGCGTAATTGTTTTTTTTTGGGGGGGGGGGGGGGGCTAGAGTTGGGTGATATGGACAAAAAGTCATATCGCGATAAAGGTAACTATTTTGCTCGATAACACAACGATGAAACATTTCTTAAATGGATAGTTACTTTACATTAGCAGCTGGGCGCTGCAATTTCTTTTTTTTTTGCCAGTGCCAAGTCAGACAAGTGAGATGGTAGCCGATGATTAAAAAAGTAAGCTAACATATCCAGGAAATGCATGATTGATATTTTGATGTGCAACCTGTCAAAATAGGATCCAGAATGATCCGATTTATTTTTAGCTCTTCAGAGAATTTGCTAACATCTTTGTGCTTATTGACCTGTAGGCTACATTACTCACCACCTGAGGAAGTGGGAACTCGAAACCCTTAGCTAGATTGCTAACTCTATATATGACATTGTTGCTAGCCATGTAGTCTAATTGAGTAATCAGTAAATGTAGGCAAATGTCTTACAAAAACTTTCCAGAACAACTGTAGTTGCTTTGAAAGCATTTTTCCCCGCAACAGCATTTTTTAAAGGTGTGGATCAGCTTAATATTGCAGAAAGATTGTTGCTTCCATCAATGTAATTCTCTGCATCACCTCCAATCCCCCATATATCTATCTATCTATCTCTATATACACACTTATTTTTGTGTTATTTTTTTAGAATAAACCTTTATTATTCCCCACAAACCCTACCACCAACTGGAGTAAACAATAACACTGCATTTTCCCCCGCAATAGCATTTTTAGCAACAGTCCTGCTTCTCAGAATGCATCTCTCCCTCCTCCATGCACAGAGTGAGAAGGGGGAATGAGAGTCAGCAGCCGACAGCCAAACAGGGACAGAGATACTTTCATAGCAGGAATCAACATAATGCATACGCCATTACTGTTGACCGAATAATGGTTTTCGAACAATCTACAGGAATGTTGTGCAGCAAAAATCACTGAAAGTGACCTGAGTAAACAGTGTCGGAAATTTTGGGTTTATCGTCCCTGCTCTTCACGGCCCGAAAGAAACCAGTGTGTCATGTACCATTAGTGTCATCATCATACGTCACAAACACATTGCCATAAAACAGCTGACAAGATACAAGATTCACCCGATAGCAGGCCCACCTACTGCTTAGTGCCAGTGAATAATCCATTTCCCCTTTCCCCGACAGGAACCCTAAACGTGGAAGACATCACACAGGGTCAGAAATAGGCCTAGGTATATTTATTTAACTAGGAAAGTCAGTTAAGAATAAATTCTTATTTACAATGACGCCTACCAAAAGGCAAAAAGCCTCCTGCGGGGACGGGGATTAAAAATATAGTACAAAACACACATCACTACATAAAGAGAGACCTAAGACAACAACACAACATGACAACATGGTAGCAACACATTGCAGCAGCACAACATGGTATAAACATGATTGGGCTGACAACAGCACAAAGGGCAAGAAGGTAGAGACAACAATATATCCCACAAAGCAGCCACAACTGTCAGTAAGAGTGTCTATCAATGGACATCATAACTCCAGTTGGTATGGAGATGAGTGAGTTGTGTCTTATGTGGGTGTGTGAGTGTGTAGCTGGGGGTGAGTTGTGTTTTATGTGGGTGTGTGAGTGTGTAGCTGGGGGTGAGTTGTGTCTTATGTGGGTGTGTGAGTGTGTAGCTGGGGGTGAGTTGTGTCTTATGTGGGTGTGTGAGTGTGTAGCTGGGGGTGAGTTGTGTCTTATGTGGGTGTGTGAGTGTGTAGCTGGGGGTGAGTTGTGTCTTATGTGGGTGTGTGAGTGTGTAGCTGGGGGTGAGTTGTGTCTTATGTGGGTGTGTGAGTGTGTAGCCCAAGTTAGGTGTTTGTCGGGGATCAGAAGTGAGGCAATTAAGGATGGGGATATGATGTGGTTATCTGACAATGGTGACTCACAGGGTACTGAAATCGTCTGGAAACGCACACTGTTTTGCCACTACACTGTCCATCTTATCTGAGAGGACAGCTTACAAAGTGCCTGTACTTACGTGAAGCTATTGAGGCAGTGGGGAATGCAAATGCAATAGCTAGCTAGGAGCTTTTGACTGTTCACTCTGGTGTTCACTTTATAATCATGGCATTTTGATCAACTGAATTCAATTGAAATATTTTTGCGCAGATATCTTCCTTGATAGGTTGTGAATAACGTGTGTAAGTGTCAATGTCTGAAATCGTTTGTGAGCAGGTCTCTGATATCGAAGGAGCTCCCTCAATCAGTGGGGCCAGGACCGTTTGATACAACCACTTTGTGCTCTCCTGAAAATACAGCTTTCACATTCGTCCATTTAGATGTGACATCTTGTCCAATCAAACTATTTGACTGAAGTCTCGAAGGAGTTTTGTGGAGAAAACAAAAATTTAATGATCATTTTGCTATGCTGCTAATCAAGATTTAATGATGAATTAAAAATGGCATTCAGACATGAAACATGCACTCTGCATCTGAGTGTCTTGTTTCATTTGGAATCTGTTCAGTTCTAAAAGCAATGTTTATAACGACCCATCAGTAGCCATCTTTGCTATAAATTAACTGTGTCCTTCAAACATGTTCTTAAAATATGCCACATCTTGAAAGGTAAAGGTATGAATGATGCTTCACTCAGATGGAGTTGTTCTGGAACGACGTCTGGATGAGCAAGCATGGCATCAGTGGGCGACTCAATACTAAGTTTCCTGAAGTCCCAAACGGAGATGGAAGTCATGTCCGAGGACCAGGCGAGGTAATAATGGGTGGATGGCAAGTAGAAGTGAGGCAAAAAGGCACGAGGTCCAAACCCGAACTGACTGAAATATAAGCAGAGTACTTTCTCCTTTGGATCAAGTACAGGAGAGAAAAATGCATTTTACGCACCAGAAGACCCTGGCCAGTCGACAGAGTGAACTTGAAATTAATCCTGACAAAAATGAGGAGAAAGAACCTACGTCGTCAGGTGAGGTGAAGGCTTCCAAGCCACCCAAATGATCAGGAAAATGCCTGAGACGACTATGGCCCAGTGGGAATACGATTCACAGAGAAAGTGGATCCATGCCTTTTGGCTGATTTGTTTGTGGTATCAGGCTGGGTGAAGAACAAGTTGGGGTCTGTCAATTCGGTCAAAGTACCCAGAGGTGTGCCTGCTGCGCAGAGGGAGAGGGTGCTATTCGTTTCGAGTCTCTGGACAAAAGTGGTGTCCTGCTTTGATCTCCGGAGTAGAGCGCCACTGAAAGAAGTGATAACTGGGGTGAGTTTGAGTGTTATACCCTGACTACACCGCTCGCGTCCTGTGCGCGATCGTGCAAAAGACATTTTGGAATCTATATTATTAAATTATTGCGTCAACGAGCGTCTGCGTTGCCAAGGGCTAAAATAGAAGTCAGTTCTATTAGTGACGCAGATCGCGGTGCAAGTCCTGCCTCTCCCATCTCCTCATTAGTTTATGGAAGCAGATACCCACGTGAATCTCCTCATTGGTTATACCCACGTGGGTGATTGAAAGACGAACTGTGTTGTCGGTCGTCGTGGTAATACTATGAAAGTTTAGATGCCAATCACCATATAAGTTCAAAGAAGAAAAAACCTGGAAGGAGGAAAGATGACTAGAAACGATTCGGTTGACCATTTTATGTGTGGATTAATTGTCAGAGTAGAGGACCTTGTGCATTTCAGGTAAAATAGCAAACATGTTTAATGCTTTTCGACATGTCCCCAAATTAATGTAATTGGTTCAGAGTAGAGGTTTGACCGATTATGATTTTTCAGCGCAGATACCGATTATTGGAGGACCAATAAAGCCGATACCGATTAATTGGCCGACATTTATTTATTTATAATAATGACAATTACAACAATACTGAATGAACACTTATTTTAACTAAATATCAATAAAATCAATTTAGCCTTAAGTAAATAATGAAACATGTTCAATTTGGTTAATTTTTATTATTTTTTTTAACCTTTATTTAACTAGGCAAGTCAGTGAAGAACAAATTCTTATTTTCAATGATGGCCTAGGAACATTGGGTTAACTGCCTGTTCAGGGGCAGAACGACAGATTTGTACCTTGTTAGCTCGGGGGTTTGAACTTGCAACCTTCCGGTTACTAGTTCAACACTAACCACTAGGCTACCCTGCCGCCCCATTATGCAAAAACTAAGTGTTGGAGAAGTAAAAGTGCAATATATGCTATGTAAGAAAGCTAACGTTTCAGTTCCTTGCTCAGAACATGAGAACATATGAAAGCTGGTGGTTCCTTTTAACATGAGTCTTCAATATTCGCAGGTAAGAAGTTTTAGGTTGTAGTTATAGGAATTATAGGACTATTTCCCTCTATACCATTTGTATTTCATTAACCTTTGACTATTAGATGTTCTTATTAGAGGGTGTTCGCAGAGTTTTGCTTGCGGTACAGAGTGGGGCAGCCATTGTCTCTCCCTCTACGAATTGAAAAAGCGACAGTACCAGTTGATATATTATCAATTATATATTTTTAAAACAACCTGAGGATTGATTATGAAAAACGTTTGACATGTTTCTGTGGACATTACGGATACTATTTGGAATTTTCGTCTGCGTTGTCGTGACCGCTCGAGCCTGTGGATTTCTGAACATAACGCGCCAAACAAATGGAGGTATTTTGGATATAAAAGTAATCTTTATGGAACATTTATTGTGTAACTGGGAGTCTCGTGAGTGCAAACATCTGAAGAGCAAAGGTAAGCAATTTAATCTATTGCTCTTCTGACTTTCGTGACCAATCTACTTGGCTGCTAGTGTTTGTAATATTTTGTCTAAGGAGAGAGATGTTCTTACATAAACGCTTGTTATGCTTTCGCCGAAAGGCTGTATTGAAATCTGACACGCCAGGTGGATTAACAAAAAGCTAAGCTGTGTTTTGCTATATTGCACTTGTGATTTCATGAAAATTAAATATTTTTAGTAATTTAATTTGAATTTGGCGCGCTGCAATTCAGCGGGTGTTGATGAAAATGATCCCGCTAAAGGGATGGGTGCGCCAAGAAGTTTTAATGCAGAAAAACTACAAGGGGTTTTGACAGAAGGGGTTCTAGCTTCCCAGGCTGAAGGCCTGGTGTAAGATCTGTTGGGGCCAAGTAGTGTTAGGGATAGTAGTATATATACACACAGTACACCTATCAAGGGTTTCTTTAGTGTAATATTTTCTACATTGTAAAATGGCAGTGAAGACATCAAAACTATGAAATAACACATATGGAATCATGTAGTAACCCCCCCCAAAAAAGTGTTCAACAAATCAAAATATATGTTATATTTTAGATTCTTCAAAGTTGCCACCCTTTGCCTTGATGACAGCTTTGCACAGTCTTGGCTTTCTCGCAACCAGCTTCACCTGGAATGCTTTTCCAACAGTCTTGAAGGAGTTCCCACGTATGCAGAGCATTTGTTGGCTGCTTTCCTTCCCTCCGCGGTCCAACTCATCCTCAACCCAATTGAGATGGTTTGGGTCGGTGAATTGTGGAGGTCAGGTCATCTGATGCAGCACTCCACTTGCCTTTTGTGTCAAATTGCCCTTACACAGCCTGGAGGTGTGTTGGGTCATTGTCCTGTTGAAAAACAAATGATAGTCCCACTAAGCACAAACCAGATGGGATGGCATATCGCTGCGGAATGTTGTGGTAGCCATGCTGGTTAAGTGTGCCTTGAATTCTAAATAAATCACTGACAGTGTTACTAACAAAGCACCACCACACCTCCGTGCTTCACGGTGGGAACCACACATGCAGAGATCATTCGTTCACCTACTCTGCGTCTCACAAAGACACGGTTGAAACCAAAAATCTCAAATTTGGACTCATCAGACCAAAGGACAGATTTACACTGGTCTACTGTCTATTGCTTGCGTTTCTTGGCACAAGCAAGTATCTTCTTCTTATTGGTGTCCTTTTAGTGGTTTATTTGCACCAATTCGACCATGAAGGCCTGATTCACGCAGTCTCCTCTGAACAGTTGATGTTGAGATGTGTCTGTTACTTGAACTCTGAAGCATTTATTTGGGCTGTAATTTCTGAGGATGGTAACTAATGAATTTATCCTCTGCAGCAGAGGTAACTCTGAGTTTTCCTTTCCTGTGGCGGTCCTCATATGACAGCCAGTTTAATCATAGCGCTTAACGGTTTTGAGATTGCACTAGAAGAAACGTTCAAAGTTCTTGAAATGTTCAGGATTTACTGACCTTCGTGTCTTAAGGTAATGATGGACTGTCGATTCTCTTTGCTTATTTGTGCCGTTCTTGCCATAATATGGACTTGGTCTTTTACCGAATAGGGCTATCTTCTGTATACTTCACCTACCTTGTCACAACACAACTGATTGGCTCAAACACATTAAGGAAATAAATACCACAAATGAACTTTTAACAAGGCACACCTGCTACTTTAATTGAAATCCAGGTGACTACCTCATGAAGCTGGTTGAGAGAACGCCAAGATTGTGCAAAGCTGTCAAGGCAAATATAAAATATTTTTTGATTTGTTTAACACTTTTTTGGTTACTATGTGATTCCATGTGTGTTATTTCATAGTTGATGTCTTCTCTATTAGTCTACAATGTTTTAAAAAATGTCAAACTAAAGTAAAACCCTTGAATGAGTAGGTGTGTCAACTTTTGACTGGTAGTATAGTATATACAGTTAGACGGCGGTGCAATTTCTTTTTGTGAACAAATGTGTAATGCACTTTCCAAACTGTGAAAGGCAGCAATACGCAACAAAGCGTCTAGTCTGCCGGCAAACCACACGAAGGGAGACGTATGACCTTTTTGTCAACATATCCATGGAGCACAGAATACAGACATGAACATTCGTTGTTGATTCGACTTAAGTCTCCAAGAACGGCGTAGTGACTGACAGCTAGTTAAATGCTAACACCACTAGCTTAGAACTCAGCTTGAATAACTACAAACGAAGTAACTAAATGCAAGAAAAGCCAGTGTGATGCACGAAATAGATGTTTTAAATGTATGCACGGGACGAGGAATATATCAAGGCCCCTGGACTGGTCTGATAGTTATGCTAACTTTAGTTAGCTAGCTAGTGACGATGGGCCATGGCGTTGGCGCATCATTCAGTGGAGAGATGTCGAACTTACCTTGGTCTTGACATGGTTTATGTCCCACGCTGGCCGAAGCTGCTTTATCAGCTTCATTGCCCCATCGGTAACGTTATGTTCCTCCACGAAAATCGGGATTTTTCGAATTACCGGCGACCCCACAGGCACGTGTATCTCTGTCTCCATAATGTGGTTTATTTTCCGTTTCGAATTCTTGACAGATATGAATGTAATTCGGGACATACAAAAAACAACAACAGCAATTGTTTGTGAGCTGGTTGGTATAAACAGCTAACGGTAGCTAAACAAGGTGCTTATAAATGGTTAAAGCAAAGGATGCAACTACCGGTGAGGTTCTCGTCGTCGCTTATCTCCTACTTGGCACCGCCCTCGCGTAATCATCCGACGCTAGACGCGCATAACCGCGAGCTCCGAGCAACCGGCGGACTGGGAGGGAGCATGCCAACTTTCTAAGCCCGAGTTTGTCCGAGTGGAGTCGAAGAGCGTCAGAGTAGCCGTTTTCGTTTTTCGGTATTGTGACAAATAAACTCTGTGGGTGTATGCATATCCAAAGAGTCATTATCAAATAACATGAGAAAGGCGAAATTCATTACCTTGAATGAGGATCTACTTTTGATCAGGAAGAAACATGTAATTGTTTTTAAGCAACATTTTAGGCCTATTGATTGGTCCCAGACATTGACAATAACTTGGTCTGGGGCGCCCCCTATTCTTCTCAATATGATTAGAAGTACCAATTTTAGTCAGAGTGTGTCAGTGCTGTAATGCAAATACCAGTCGAATACCAGCACCAGCAATGTAATGGCATTCAATATATTTTATAGGGTGTAAAACAAATAATGTATACCCTAAATATTTGCTAATTTAGGCTCACTCAAGCTCATTTCAGTTATAGTGTCACAAGTCATGACTGAGGGAAGGAAACTCATTCAGCAATCACAATTTAAAAAATTGTATTCCCATTGTTATTGGACCTTGAACTCATAGGAGGCCATTTTGAAATCTATAAAAGCCTTATCCATTTTTCTGTCTGTAGCTAGGTTTCCATTCAATTGGGAACAGATTTTAATATGAATATTCTAAAATCTGCATGAAAACAGTATGTGCATTTTCCCACCAGAGATGAGTTTATCAAACTGACTTGTTACAGATAAAAGGCTGTGCGTGATGACGTAGTGCACATACAAATACCTTTTGAGGTTGAATTCCCATGTACAGAATAACAAATACAAGTTAAGTGGGTTTCCATTGCATGTTCAACTCTACTATGGTTTTATCACAAGAAATGTTGAGTTATATAGCTCACACCCTGGTATTGGCTGGCATGTACGCTCTAGCCAACACCTTGCGGGTATAGCCTACATCAGTGTTTCCCAAGTCAAGTCCTTAAGTACCCCCAACAGCACACATCTTTGTTGTAGCCCCGGACAAGCACACCTGATTCAACGTGTCAACTAATCATCAAGCCCTCAATGAGTTGAATCAGGTGAGTTTGTCTGGGGATACAACAAGTTGGGGAGTTGGGTAACCCTGGCCTACATACATGATGAGATTATTTTTGGCAAAAGAGCTAGATTATTATTATTTGTTAAAAGGCAGCAAGCATCGATGATCATGTCACCAGAATGAGACCCTCGATATTTATACTTTCATCATAACTTATTTCATCTGTAGCCTAATAAACTGCATACATTCAAGACAAGTTGTAATGGGAGTGTCACACAACATGTAGTCGAGTGACTCCAAGTTTACTTTGATATGACGGTTATTATAGCAATATTTGCACATATAAGCGTTTCCACTGACATTTCTCGCATAATTCAAATCAAATGTATTTATATATATATACCTTCTTACATCAGCTGATATCTCAATGTGCTGTACAGAAACCCAGCCTAAAACCCCAAACAGCAAGCAATGCAGGTGTAGAAGCACGGTGGCTAGGAAAAACTCCCTAGAAAGGCCAAAACCTAGGAAGAAACCTAGAGAGGAACCAGGCTATGAGGGGTGGGCCAGTCCTCTTCTGGCTGTGCCGGGTGGAGATTATAACAGAACATGGCCAAGATGTTCAAATGTTCATAAATGACCAGCATGGTCAAATAATACTAATCACAGTAGTTGTCGAGGGTGCAGCAAGTCAGCACCTCAGAGTATCTCTACCACTCCTGCTGTCTCTAGAGAGTTGAAAACAGCAGGTCTGGGACAGGTAGTACGTCCCGTGAACAGGTCAGGGTTCCATAGCCGCAGGCAGAACAGTTGAAACTGGAGCAGCAGCACGGCCAGGTGGACTGGGGACAGCAAGGAGTCATCATGCCAGGTAGTCCTGAGGCATGGTCCCAGGGCTCAGGTCCTCCGAGAGAGAGAAAGAAAGAGAGAATTAGAGAGAGCAAATTCACACAGGACACCGGATAAGACAAGAGAAGTACTCCAGATATAACAAACTGATGCAGATTTAAAGAGTCCGTAATTTGCTTTCTAATGATCATGATCTTTTCCTCAAAGAAGTTAATGAATTTATTACTGCTGAAGTGAAAGCCATCCTCACTTGGGGAATGCTGCTTTTTGTTAGCTTTGCGACAGTATAAAAAATAAATGTTGGATTGTTGCTATTTTCCTCAATTAAGATGGAAAAATAGGATGATCGAGCAGCAGTGAGGGCTCTTCGATACTGCAAGGTACTGTCTTTCCAAGCTAGTCGGAAGACTTCCAGTTTGGTGTGGCGCCATTTCCGTTCCAATTTTCTGGAAGCTTGCTTCAGAGCTCGGGTATTTTCTGTATACCAGGGAGCTAGTTTCTTATGACAAATGTTTTTAGTTTTTAGGGATGCTTCTGCATCTAGGGTATTGCGCAAGGTTAAATTGAGTTCCTCAGTTAGGTGGTTAACTGATTTTTGTCCTCTGAAGTCCTTGGGTAGGCAGAGGGAATCTGGAAGGGCATCAAGGAATCTTTGGGTTGTCTGAGAATTTATAGCACGATGCTCCTTGGTTGGGGTCTGAGCAGATTATTTGTTGTGATTGCAAACGTAATAAAATGGTGGTCCGATAGTCCAGGATAATGAGGAAAAACATTAAGATCCACAACATTTATTCTATGGGACAAAACTAGGTCCAGAGTATGACTGTAACAGTGAGTAGGTCCAGAGACATGTTGGACAAAACCCACTGAGATGATGATGGCTCCGAAAGCCTTTTGGAGTGGGTCTGTGGACTTTTCCATGTGAATATTAAAGTCACCAAAAATGTGAATATTATCCGCTATGACTACAAGGTCCGATAGGAATTCAGGGAACTCAGTGAGGAACGCTGTATATGGCCCAGGAGGCCTGTAAACAGTAGCTATAAAAAGTGATTGAATAGGCTGCATAGATTTCATGACTAGAAACTCAAAGGACAAAAAGGTTTTTTTTTTTTTTGTAAATTGAAATTTGCTATCGTAAATGTTAGCAACACCTCCGCCTTTGAGGGATGCACGGGGGATATGGTCACTAGTGTAACCAGGAGGTGAGGCCTCATTTAACACAGTCAATTCATCAGGCTTAAGCCATGTTTGTCAGGCCAATCACATCAAGATTGTGATCAGTGATTAGTTAATTGACTATAACTGCCTTTGAAGTGAGGGATCTAACATTAATTAGCCCTATTTTGAGATGCGAGGTATCACGATCTCTTTCAATAATGGCAGGAATGGAGCAGAATTCATTTAACAACATAAAAAGATCCCACCTTGTTTGGCGTATTTTGATTTGTCACGTGGAAAGTTTAACAACATATATTTTGTTTCCATCAGGCCTGTCATGATTTTTTTTATCAGACATGCACTTTACTCGCATAAAAAGGTTGGATGGAAACCTGGTTTGTAAAATGGATTTTCTATCTATAAAACCCATTGGTTTTATCAATCAATAAATGTTTTTTTATCAACTTCCACTGCTCTCCTAGCAGGGGTGGAAAGAGTACTGAAATAGTTACTTGAGTTACTTTTAAAATAAAAACATTGACCTTGATAATTAGCTAATATAACTCAGGTTACCTGAATGTTGTTACACATTTTGTATTTTATTTTACCTTTATTTAACTAGGCAAGTCAGTTAAGAACAAATTCTTATTTTCAATGACGGCCTAGGAACAGTGGGTTAACTGCCTGTTCAGGGGCAGAACGACAGATTTGTACCTTGTCAGCTCGGGGATTTGAACTTGCAACCTTTCGGTTACTAGTCCAACACTCTAACCACTATTGTCCATACATTAAATTGAAAAAGGAAGCGAGGAAATGAATGATGGGATTTGATTAATGCCCGGGCAATTAAGGGAACCGTGTTAGTGTTGATTGCATTGGATTTGAAACCGGGCTGCCCCCAGGGCATGAGCTGGAGGCCTACAGCAAAGTCGGCTAAAAGCAAAGGGGATGTAAATTAAGCACGTAGAGTAGCCTAATGAGTAGGATTCTGTAGCACGAGCTGGATCCCAACCAGTACTCTACCCTGCACCTTAGAGGCTGCTGCCCTATTACAAAAATATAAATGCTTCATGCAACATTTTCAAAGATTTGACTGAGTTACAGTTAATAGAAGGACCTCAGTCAATTGGAATAAATGAATTAGGCCCAAATCTATGGATTTCACATGACTGGGCAGGGGTGCAGCCATGAGTGGGCCTTGTTGGGCATAGGCTCATCCACTGGGGAGCCAGGTCAAGCCAATAAGAATACATTTTTCACCACAAAATGGCTACGCGGTCGCCTCAGACGACTCCGCAGGTGAAGAAGCCGGATATGGAGGTCCTGGGCTGGCGTGGTTATACGTGGTCTGCGGTTAAGAGACCGGTTGAACGTACTGCTAAATTCTCTAAAATGACGTTGGAGGCAGCTTATGGTAGAGAAATGAACATTCAATTCCCTGGCAGTCAGCATGCCAATTGCCCAGTCCCTCAACTTTACATGTTGAGTTCATATTTTTGTTCAGTGTAAATTCAATAGGCCCTAATCATGAATTTCACATGACTGAAAATACAGATGTGCATCTGTTGGTCACAGATACCTTAAAAAAGGTAGGGGCGTGGATCAGAAAAGCAGTCAGTATCTGGTGTGACCACCATTTTCCTCATGCAGCATAACACATCTCCTTCTCATAGAGTTGATCAGGATGTTGATTGTGGCCTGTAGAATGTTGTCCCTCTCCTCTTCAATGGCTGTGCGAAGTTGTTGGATATTGGCGGGAACTGGAGCATGCTATCGTATAGGTCAACCCAGAGCATCCCATACATGCTCAATGGGTGACATGTCTGGTGAGTATGCAGGCCATGAAAGAACTGGGACATCTTCAGCTTCCAGGAATTATGTACTGATCCTTGAGACATGGGGCCGTGCATTCTCATGCTAAAACATGAGGTGATGGCGGCACGACTATGGGCCTCAGGATCTCATCACGGTATCTCTGTGCATTCAAATTGACATTGATAAAATGCAATTGTGTTCGTTGTCCGCTTATGCCGGCCAATACCATAACCCCATCGCCAGCATGGGGCACTCTGTTCACAACGCTGACATCAGCAAACCACCAACACACACAACGCCAGCATATAGAGAAATGAACATTACATTATCTGGTAAATACGCTGGTAGGCATTCCAGCAATCAGCATGCCAAATGCATGCTCCCTCAAAACTTGAGACATTTGTGGCATTGTGTGACAAAACGAAACATTTTAGTGGCCTTTTATTGTCCCCAGTATAAGGTGCACCTGTGTAATGATCATGCTATTTAATGACCTTCTTGATATGTCACACCTGCCTGGTGGATGGATTATTTTATCAAATGAGAATTGCTCATTAACAGGGATGTAAACAAATTTGTACACACCATTTTAGAGAAATTATATTTTTGTGGGTATGGAACATTTCTGGGATCTTTCAGTTCATGAAACATGGGACCAACACTTTACATGTTGCGTTTATATTTTTATTCAGTGTAATTAGTCATTGAACACTAGCCACTTTAATAATGTTTACATACTGTTTTACCCACTTTATATGTATACACTGTAGTGTAGTCATGGTTCATCCTAAATACAGTTGAAGTTCGGAAGTTTACATACACTTAGGTTGGAGTCGTTAAAACTCGTTTTTCAACCACTCTGCAAATTTATTGTTAACACACTGTAGTTTTGGCAAGTCGGTTAGGACATCTACATTGTGCATGACACAAGTCATTTTTACAACAATTGTTTACATACAGATTATTTCACATATAATTCACTGTATCACAATTCCAGTGGGTGAGAAGTTTACATACATTAAGTTGATTGTGCCTTTAAACAACTTGAAAAATTCCCGAAAATTATGTCATGGCTTTAGAAGCTTCTGATAGGCTAATTGACATCATTTGAGTCAGTTGGAGGTATACCTGTGGATGTATTTTAAGGCCTACCTTCAAACCCAGTGCCTCTTTGCTTGACATCATGGGAAAATCAAAAGAAATCCGCCAAGACTTCAGAAAAAAATTTGTAGACCTGACAAGTCTGGTTCATCCTTGGGAGCAATTTCCAAACGCCTGAAGGTGCCACGTTCATCGGTACAAACAATAGTATGCAAGTATAAACCCCATGGGACCACGCAGCTGTCATACCACTCAGGAAGGAGACGCATTCTGTCTCCTAGAGATTAATGTACTTTGGTGCGAAAAGTGCAAATCAATCCCAGAACAACAGCAAAGAACCTTGTGAAGATGCTGGAGGAAACGGGTACAAAAGTATCTATATCCACAGTAAAACAAGTCCTATATCAACATAACCTGAAAGGCCGCTCAGCAATGAAGAAGCCACTGCTCCAAAACCGCCATAAAAAAGCCAGACTGCAGTTTGCAAATGTACATTGTGACAAAGATTGTACTTTTTGGAGAAATGCCCTCTGGTCTGATGAAACAAAAGTAGAACTGTTTGGCCATAATGACCATTGTTATGTTTGGAGGAAAAAGGGGGAGGCTTGCAAACCGAAGAACACCATCCCAACCGTGAAGCACGGGGGTGGCAGCATCATGTTGTGGGGGTGTTTTTCTGCAGGAGGGACTGGTGCACTGCACAAAATAGATGGCATCATGAGGTATGAAAATGATGTGGATATATTGAAGCAACATCTCTCACATATTGGCAGCCTCTCTCACATGTTATTGTTTTAAACCAGGTAATGAGTGACAATGGCTATATTTTCACATCCAGTAGGATCCCGTCTACCATCAGTGTGTACCAAGATTCTCTGATTTCTTTAACTATTTCCTCAGTGACAATATCTCTCATGAGTGATGTCATTTGAATATCATGTGACATGTATGAGGCATTGTGGGGCATGGGGCTAAACACCGTGGCAAGTTCCTTGTCTTTCAGAGTATATAACATCATAGACAGAAAACGTCTACTGCCCTCTTGACACTAACGCGTCCAATGTCCCCCTCAGTGGTTGCTGGTTTGAAATAAGGAACTCAATGATGTCCACAATTGCCGACAAATACATGTGATTTCTTTCCAGCTGCCCATCATTAACAAGTGTTGACACCAATATTCCCAAGCACTTCAAACTAGGTTTTTCTTTCCGCAGTGCATTTCAAACGGTCCTTGCTTGATGGTGCCTAGCAAATCCTTTGGTACTATCAATAGAATTCTTCCAGTTAGAATACCCATCTTGGGTGAAGGCCTTGTCTGCATTATCATTGGACCCAACACAGAACTTACCACATGTGAAACGAAATGCAGCATATGCAGTATCTGAGTATTACTGCCACTTTCTTCCTATGAAGCAGTTTCTATTAAATTAGTGTTTTTGGACAGAACCTGCGGCTAGGGTATGATTCTAGGCTAACCTGGGCTGGCTCCTCTGTTCCAAGATAATCAGGAACAGTCAGAGGTGGAGGCTACTGTGAGCCATTATGGCGGTGTTTGTAAAAGGATGGGTAGGCTCTGCACACAGAACTAGCTGGAGCTTGGCAGAATTATCACTGTTGGGCTTTGCAGTGGCCTCAGTGGTTTGCTGCTGCTGCTCATTGCTCTCCTTCTCCTTTGTTTGGGTACTTTGGCAAAGCCAATTTCTGATATCCATCATGGCAGATTAGCTGATTCGAGCTAGCTAAATAGTCTGAGGCCACTAACACTTTTTACAGCTATAGCTAAAAGGGAAACAGCTTCAACTGTAAACTGGTGCTTAAGAACAGCCCTTAGGGCCTCCCGGGTGGCACATCCGTGTGTGTGTGTCAGAGAGCGAGCTACTCCCCTCTATCACAAGGACACTCAATAACCCATGTCATACATAACATTGCAGTGCTAGCTGTGCCACCAGAGACTCTCGGTTCGAGCCCAGGCTCTGTCGCAGCTGGCCGTGACCGGGAGGCCCATGGGGCAGCGCACAATCGGCCTAGCGTCGTCCGGGTTAGGGAGGGCTTGGCCGGCAGGGCTTGTCTCATCGCGCACTAGCGACCCCTGTGGCGGGCCGGGCGCAGTGCACGCTGACCAGGTCGCTAGGTGTACGGTGTTTCCTCAGGAACATTGGTGCGGCTGGCTTCCGGGTTGGATGCACGCTGTGTTAAGAAGCAGTGCGGCTAGGTTGTGTTTCGGAGGATGCATGGCTCTCGACCTACGCCTCTCCCGAGCCAGTACGGGAGTTGTAGCAATGAGACAAGACAGTAACGACTAACAATTGGACACCACGAAATTGGGGAGAAAAAAGGGGGTAAAAAAAAAGAACAGCCCTTAGGCTTTTTATATAAAACATACCAAACATGTAAATAAAGCAGAGCGTTTGTGGTATATCGGTCATATACCACAAACCCCTGAGGCACCTTATTGCTATTATAAACTGGTTACCAACATAAATAGAACAGTAAACAAGTATTTTGATTCATACCCGTGGTGTCTGATACAGTAAACACATGGCTCAAATGCTGTTTCAGCCACTCAGCATCCAGGACCCAAACTACCTGGTTTTTAATCTGTATTACACAGAAGCTTTAGCCATTACTCTATTCTGTTGTGTTTGTTACCAACATGGCACTTATCATACAGACACATTTATATACTTATACTTATATTGGACAAGAAGGATTAGCTATGCAAATGTTGTTTTGGTTTTTCTGTGTTCTTGGTCAGACTCAACATGTTTTGCCAGTCTAGTTCATAGCTTTGTAGAGGAGCACACCGCTAGTGTGTGTATTGTATTATTCTGATTGACATTAGACACTGCTTACTCAACATCAGGTGCAGTAATGAGTTCATACTCTTTATTCATTATTTATCTCATGGAGACGACAAATTTTCACATGAGGGAACTAAATGTAATATATTATTGTAATTATTGTAGAATTACATTCCTAAATAAACATCATAAAATGTGTATGGTGCTCTAGGCTAGGTCATTTCTTTCACTTTTCAAATCCATATCTACTGAGGTTAAATTTCTAAAAAAAAACAGTTGTCTTCCAAGATTCAGTGTTGAGCTGATACATTGCACTGAGACAGTTGTATCTCTGATAAGAGAACCAGGACCCAGTGTGTGTGTTTGGTTGTGAACTAGATGACAGCACCAAACATCTGTGTGTGTGTGTCAGAGAGCGAGCTACTCCCCTCTATCACAAGGACACTCAATAACCCATGTCATACATAACATTGCATCTTCAGAAAGGCATAACACACACACACAAAGACAGAGGGATTCACAGAAGACCATAGGATTACTGAAGAGTGGTACGAAATGATATAGTCCTTTAATTCCAGCCATTTAGAAAGTACTGCAGAGAGAGAACCCCACTACAGTCATGGGGTTACAGAGAGAGAGAGAGTGGAGGTATGTGTGTGTTTGTGTGTGTATATCTGTATGCATGTACAGTATGTATGGTGTGTGTGTGTGTGTGTGTGTTATGCCTTTCTGAAGATACAGTGTAGTGTATCACATGGGTATGGGTTATGGGGAAGGTTGATCAGTCCGTTATACTTTCTAAACCTCGGTGTCGTCCCACCACTGAGTCTGTTCCTAACCCAACCCAGAGTTGCCCACATGGGTATGGGTTATGGGGAAGGTTGATCAGTCCGTTATACTTTCTAAACCTCGGTGTCGTCCCACCACTGAGTCTGTTCCTAACCCAACCCAGAGTTGCCCACATGGGTATGGGTTATGGGGAAGGTTGATCAGTCCGTTATACTTTCTAAACCTCGGTGTCGTCCCACCACTGAGTCTGTTCCTAACCCAACCCAGAGTTGCCCACATGGGTATGGGTTATGGGGAAGGTTGATCAGTCCGTTATACTTTCTAAACTTCGGTGTCGTCCCACCACTGAGTCTGTTCCTAACCCAACCCAGAGTTGCCCTAGTCAGCACCTTCTATTTACAATATCCATCTATTCATTTATGTTCTAAATAGAAGATTCTGGCCCCAGTGATTCCCAAACACTGCAGCCTTTACAGCCATGCAGCCTCTCTCTTAGACTGCTCATTCACTCATCAAATCAACAACATCAAATCAACATACATCAGTTATTACTCAAAGCTAATTAAAGAGATGCTACTCTGTGGTAAGCCTGGCTCCTGATTTGTTACTATGTCTTGAGCTTGGCTCTTGATTGGTTAAGGCCACCTATGTTTGGGCCCCTGCCCTCAGTGAGGTTCATGAGATATTAGGCACCACGCTGTTCTGTTCGTTAACTTAGCCGCTAATCTACCGCGGTTAGCGCTGAAGCTCTACTGGCCCGAGGCAAGAAAAAAGAATTAACAAAAAACGAAAAGAAAATGTGATAAACAATTACAAAAACGGCGAACTGAGACAAAAGGAAATTAAAAATAAACACCTTATTTATAGAATAAATATAGTATGTACAATTTGCTTTGTGTGCATCTAAAAATAAATAGACAAAGCATTCCTTCCCCTGAAGAAGTATTCACAACCTCTGACCCGTGCTGGGGCAGAATGCTGGCACAGGTTCACTAACATCCAGGCTTCTGCTTCAAGAATCCAGAGGACTTTCTAGAATATAATCTTGGATACAGCTTCTAGAATCCAGAGGGTATAGATTATATAATCAAGGATACAGGTTTTAGAATCCAGAGGAAAGGTTCTAGAATAGAATCTTGGATACATTTTCTAGTATTCAGAAGGTATAGATTCTACAACCAAAGATAAAGGTTCTAGAATACCCAGGTTCTAGAAAAAAGAAGATACAAGTTCTAGAATCTAGAAAACACAGGTCCTAGATCAGAATCTTGGATACAGGTTCTAGAATCTAGATGAAGGGAATGGTGAACAGAGAGGCGATCAGCACAGAGGCGATCAGCAACATGACATATTCACACGTATGACAATCTCTCCATCTGGTGTCTATGTGTATACTACAGTACTTTCCACACAGTGACACTATAATCCACTGGGGCTGCCTCAATTATAGACATGACATAATCATTCTCTATGACCAACACACAAGATGACAGAAGGATTAGGAAAAATAAATAAAAATCTAACAGACTCAACTTCTACTTTGTAAAATGGGTCACAAAACTAAGCAGGAAAAAATTATAATTTTAAAGAGAAGGAAACTTAATTCATGACACACAAGTTTTGCATATTCATATTATGTGCCCTGCACATGCATTCTGCTGGCCCCTTAAAATCATAGAAATCTAACAAGCACCTGATAAACATCAGATGATAACACATGCATTTCACCATCAAGCTGGGCTCTGCTGCGTAGAGAATTAGTGTCTATACTGACAGTAGGTAGATGAGGGTTGGATAAGAGACCATTTTGAAGCATGGCGTCTATCTGTCAGATATTGTAGGTCAGCTGCACATTGTGTGTGACGTTGTGTGTTATCCCATGATAAAGAGAAAGGGAGAGAGACATGAGATTTTGTTACACGATATCCCTAACCGAGAGAGAGAGACATGACATTTTGTTACACGATATCCCTAACAGAGAGAGAGAGAGAGAGAGAGAGAGAGACATGACATTTTGTTACATGATATCCCTAACAGAGAGATCGGAGAGAGAGAGAGACATGACATTTTGTGACATGATATCCCTAACAGAGAGATCGAGAGAGAGAGACATGACATTTTGTTACATGATATCCATAATGGTGGGAATATTGGCTTGACAAATCATCCTTCAACAAACTTCAATTTTTGATAACGTTCATCTCACATCAGTTGACATCCTGTCTTTCCTCACTCACCACTGAAGCCCAGTTAAGTCTTCCAATCAGAACACACCAAACAAGTAAAGCCATCTTTTTTTACAGATTCTCCTAATTTCTTGCGCTGGAAAACATGTCATACAATTAGGAGAGCAGATTTCACCTAGACAGGCCTCTTTCTCAATAAGAGCTGTCTCTACCCTCTCTGGTCTCTCTCTGGCCTCCCAGTAAGGCCACTCTAACCTCGGTGAAACCTATGTGTGCATGGCCGCAGGAAGATGTTTTGGGCTGGGGGTGCTTGTTGACAGGGGGAGGAGGCAACGAAGACACATTAACATTTTTATAAATATTATTTTAGTTTTCTCAGATTTATCAGGGGGTGCTGCAGCACCCTCAGCACCCCTACTTCCTGCAGCTATGTTTGTGCATAACCGTCATCCTGCCAGAAACTTCGGCAGGCCGGACAAACATAGAGACAGAAATTTGGGCTAAGTGTTTGTGTGCAAAAAAAGTAAACAAAGAAACAACAATCTAATTTAAGACATTTCACTATCATAGCCCTTTGGGGGGATTTAGGGGAGAACAAGGAAGTGTTGACACTTAGTTGTGGGGCGCTGCCGCCCCAGGGACCACTAAGGACAGGATTGGCAAGAACTGGGCTGACTTTAATTCAAGAAACAACCCTCCAACTGAGTGTGAAACATGATTGTGTATAGAGGTTCCTGGCACCTGACCTTACGACCTGGCACCACGTTAGTGACCTCTGTCCACAGAATAGTTTGAAGTTGCCTCTCACTGCTGATATATGGTTAGGTATGTTTTCATCTCTCCCCAATGGTTCAGGTTAGGATTTGGGAAGGGTAAGCTGATCCAAGATCTGTGCTTAAAAAGCAACTTCTACCCAGAGATGTTAACACTTCCTGTTTCTGTTCAGGTTAGTGTTCAGTCTACTGACTGGGATGGAAGGTTGTTACCTAAGTGGATTCAGGTCTATACATTCTGATCCGGGTCCCTGTGCAGCATACCCCACTGAATCACTACTCTAAAGGCAAGGCAAATTGGGATGGTCATTTAAGGCCCTGTGCACTCCCCTTCATCAAACATTGTTCACATAGGGACCGATTCCGACTTAGGAAATGAATGCCTTTGATACGCACTGCTCAGTAGTTGGTATTCAGACTTACCTTATGCAGGTACGAAACGGGCTTTGCAGACGTGGTTCCCTTGAGCATGCTAAATACATTTAATTAAACTGCTAAAAACCCCACCGCTAGTTGGCCAACAGATTTTCTTGTGCTGTTTTCAATCAATACGGTTTTCAGTACATTTGTCTTAAGACATCCCTTAAATACGGGGTATTTGAAATTTGAATTTTGTCAACCAACTCATTAGAATACATTGGTTCAGAATAAAGGGATCAATGAAAGAAAGCCATCTAAATACACTACCTGTCAAAGGTTTTAGAACACTTACTCATCCAAGGGTTTTTCTTTATTTTTACTATTTTCTACACTGTAGAATAGTGAAGACATTAAAACTAAGAAATAACACATATGGAATCATGTAGTAACCAAAAAAGTGTTACACAAATCAAAATATATTTTATATTGGAGATTCTTCAAAAAGCCACCCTTTGCCTTGATGACAGCTTTGCACACTCTTGGCATTCTCTCAACCAGCTTCCCCTAGAATTATTTTCCAACAGTCTTGAAGGAGTTCTCACATATGCTGAGCACTTGTTGGATGCTTTATTTCACGTGGTCCGACTCATCCAAAACCATCTCAATTTGGTTGAGGTCGGTGGATTGTGGAGACCAGGTCATCTGATTCAGCACTCCATCACTCTTCTTTTTGGTCAAATAGCTCTTACACAGCATGGAGGTGTGTGTTGGGTCGTTTTCCTGTTGAAAAACAAATGATAGTCCCACTAAGCCCAAACCAGATGGGATGGTGTTTCGCTGCAGAATGCTGTGGTGGCCATGCTGGTTAAGTGTGCCTTGAATTCTAAATAAATCACAGAAAGTGTCAACAGTAAAGCACCCCCACACCATAACACCTCCTCCTCCAAGCTTTACGGTGGGAACCACATATGCGGAGATCATCCGTTCACCCACACCACGTCTCACAAAGACACGGCGGTTGTAACCAAAAATCTCAAATTTGGACGCATCAGACCAAAGGATAGATTTCCATTGGTCTAATGTCCATTGCTCGTGTTTCCTGGCCCAAGCAAGTCTCTTCTTATTATTGGTGTCCTTAAGTAGTGGTTTCTTTGCAGCAATTCAACCACGAAGGCCTGATTCACACAGACTCCTCTGAACAGTTGATGTTGAGATGTGTCTGTTACTTGAGCTCTGTGAAGCATTTATTTGGGCTGCAATTTCTGAGGCTGGTAACTATAATGAACTTATCTTCTGCAACAGAGGTAACTTTGGGTCTTCCATTCCTGTGGTGGTCCTCATGAGAGCCAGTTTCATCATAGCTCTTGATGGTTTTTGAGACTGCATTTAAAGAAATGTTTAAAGTTATTACATTTTCCTTGTTGACTGAAATTCATGTCTTAAAGTAATGATGGAATGTTGTTTCTCTTTGCTTATTTGAGTTGTTCTTGCCATAATATGGACTTAGTCTTTTACCAAATAGGGCTATCTTCTGTATACCACCCCTACCTTGTCACAACACAATTGATTGGCTAAAACGCATTAAGAAGGAAATCAATTCCACAAATTAACTTTGAAGAAGGTACACCTGTTAATTGAGATGTATTCCAGGTGACTACCTCATGAAGCTGGTTGAGAGAATGCCAAGAGTGTGCAAAGCTGTCATCAAGGCAAAGGGTGACTATCTGAAGAACCTCAAATCTCAAATATGTTTTGTTTAACACTTTTTTGGTAACTACATGATTCCATATGTGTTATTTCCTAGTTGTGATGACTTCACTATTATTCTACAAAGTATAAAATAGTAAAAATAAAGAAAAAACATTGAATGAGTAGGTCTTCTAAAACGTTTGACCGGAAGTGTATATGCATATTCGTCTCCTTTTCAGCACCAACTGATAGATTTAGAAATACTGTGATTGTGTAGATTATTTGGGCACATTTTAGGGTTAGGAAAGTATGTATGAATCATAAGGAAAAAAATGGTTTGGAGAGCCTTTACACACTAAACATATTGATGAATCAAAAATACAGTAGTTTAATTTATCCTGAATCAAGTACAATCCATTAAATATTGGAAGGTGGCCTCCCGAGTGGCGTAGTGGTCTAAGGCAGTGCATTGTGATTCTAGCTGTGCCACTAGAGATCCTGGGTCGAGTCTAGGCTCTGTCGCAGCCGGCCGTGACCGGGACAATTGGCCCAGCATCGTCCGGGCTAGGGGAGGGTTTGGCCGGCAGGGATGTTCTTGTCCTATCGCACTCTAGCGACTCCTGTGGCGGGCAGGGCGCAATGCACGCTGACACAGTCGCCAGGTGTACGGTGTTTCCTATGACACATTGGTGCGGCTGGATTTTGGGTTAAGCGGGCATTGTGTCAAGGGTTGGCTTGTGTTTCGGGGGACGCACAGCTCTCAACCTTCGCCTCTCCCGAGTCCGTACCGGAGTTGCAGCAATGGGACAAGACTGTAACTATCAATTGGATATCACAAAGTTGGGGAGAAAAAGGGGTAACATAAAAATAAATAAATAATTTAATAACAAATATTGGAACTGTATGACAATGGTCAAACTGCTACGTGTGGTCCGAGTTCCATAATGATTCAAATAGGCTACATGTCCCTAATTATTGGACAGCATTAACCTAATATGATCCAGTAATGCTAGCGACCCTCAGGAACAACTTCACGGATGTGACAGAGGAAGGAAAGGTAAACGGATTGGAATGATGCAAAGGGTAAGGTACAAATTGAAGAACTAGCACTAAAGTGACAGTTATAAATGTATGTGTGTATTACTGATGATGGCTCCCGATAGTGGCTAATATTTAACATGATACAAATTGTAAAATAAAATGGAGAAAAGCCAGGGCATATAATTAAAACATTTTAAAGCGCTTATATCAACTGGGCAGGTTCAGCCCTATAGAAGCCTAAAGCTTGGGTCTCCAAATTTAATCTACGCAAATTATGAGGGCACTGTCACGACTTCCGCCGAAGTCGGTCCCTCTCCTTATTCGGGCGACGTTCAGCGGTCTACGTCACCGGCCTTCTAGCCATCGCCGATCCACCTTTCATTTTCCATTTGTTTTGTCTTTGTTTTACACACCTGGTTTCAATTCCCCAATTACATGTTCATTATTTAACCCTCTGTTTTCCCCATGTTTTTTGTGCGTGATTGTTTTATGTATGTTCAGTACGTTATTGTGGGCTCAGTATTACGAATATTTGAGTAAAGTTACTTGTGTTACTCATCTCTGCTGTCCTGCGCCTGACTCTGCACCAGCTACACCCAGACCATTACAGGCACACAATACAACTGTGGAATAACAGCACATCTATTTATAGCCTAAAAGGGGCCACAATACATGTCATGTTGATATGATTTTCAGTTTGGTTTCATATTCGTCTCCACGGATCATAAGGAAGAATCATCTAAAACAATTGCTGTGTGTATTTACAATCCCCTTCTCCAAATGGATTACTCATTTATCTAGCTCTTATCAACCACTCTTATCAATTTACAATGTATAGTTATTGGAGAAAGCTGTTATTTCTATTGGGAAAAAGAAAGTAGACGCTTTTTCCACTTGGAACCGGCAGGTTCGCTCAATCTTACTCCTGGTTTCCTTGCGCGTAAAGGTGGTGGAATTAAGTCAAGGTCAGAATACAGTGTCCTCCACCTCCACCACACCTGCATTTCTTAGATCTCCACCCTGAATGAATAGCGGGTGAATATCATGCTATTCTCATGCTTAAATTCAAGGTCAGAATACGCGTACAGAGAAAAGTGCATAAAAAGGGAATTCACTTGCATTTACAGGCGCGTAACTCGGATCGGAATCGGCCCCTTATCTCATCATTAATTCATCTCTTTATATATATATATATATAGCACTTGGTGATAAAGCATTCTAGGCTTGTGTGAGTTTTTTTGCTGTCTGTCTTCCCAAGTCTTTAAAATATATCTCATCTTTACAAATGTGGCCAACGTGACTGGCCCAAGGGAGAATGTCCCCATTGAAAATAATGAGGATTAATCTGCCCAAAGATAAAACAGATATAGATTCATATCAAATTCACTATTACCAATAATAATCATAATCATTGTAGTAATAATAATAAAAAACAATAGTAGTAGAACTCTCTTATTTAGTCAAATAAAGAAAGAGTTGAGTAGTCTGAGACCCAGTGAGGGGAGGGGGGAGGAGGTTGGGGTCAAAGGGTCAGGGGTTAGGTCTGGGTCTGAAAGTCATTCAGCTGTTCTGTGGTTCAGATGTTTAAAGGGAGATACTGTACAGTTCCGTTGTGTATGTATGCTGTCCAGGTGTGTGTGTGTTCAGTCTCCCACGTCGGTGTCTCTGTCTCCAATGAGCCAGAGGACATGGAAGCAGAGGGCCAGGAAGCCGGTCCCCAGCAGATCTCCCAGGGCCGTCAGGTAAGGAATAGAGAAGTTATCAGGGTTCATCCCCCTACTCCACATCCAGTGGACCATCCAGTCAGCCAGGTACAACAGGATCAACACCTAGAGACAGAGAGGGAGAGTGGTGAGGAGGGGAGGGGAAGGGGGGGGGGGGGTGCATGTGAGTGAGTGGTGCGTGCGTGTGCGTGTACCTGCAGTAGAGCAGCTGCCATATAAAAGGCAATGAATGTGGACGTTAGAGTGGTGTGTCCTCCCTGCATGGAGTTGATAGTGTAGAGGAAGACCAGGTGACCTGGAGCGACCAGGAGGAAGAGCACCCGCGCCGAACGAGAGTTCACATCTGAGAGAGAGGGGCAAGAAAGACGTGTTTACATAATAACACTCAACAAACCAACATTTTGATTGCAATCTTGCATCAGTAAACATTTACCCTTAACATAAAAACCAATCAATACTCACGTGAGCCAAAGAAGGAGGTGCAGGGAGTGGGGCATTTTCTGGGGTTCGGGTCAGGCTCTCCCATTGGGATACCGTTCATGTGCAGATAGGTGGAGATTCTACTGGCCTGCACTGCAACCAGGTTACCTCCCACACCTGGCAGAGCACATCACAGTACACGCATGAGACAGACAGGCATAGTCTATGAGGGGTCTCGTATCAGTGGTTGTGTATGAGTGGTTATGTGCTGGGTATTTCAATGCCAGGAGTCTCACCGTTGATAACAGGAGTGAAGACAGCCATACCAGCAAAGTTGGGGTTGGACACAGTCTTATCTAGGATCAGACCCCCAACACTAAGGAGAGCACAGAGGAGGGGAGGTGAGACACAGGACAGACACGGGTGAGACAGAAGAGATGAGAGGTAGGAGAGACAGGTTAGAGAACAGTGACATAGATAAGAGGTGGGTGAGACAGGTTAGAGAACAGAGCAGAGACACAGAGCAGACACGGGTGAGACAGAAGAGATGAGAGGTAGGAGAGACAGGTTAGAGAACAGTGACATAGATAAGAGGTGGGTGAGACAGGTTAGAGAACAGAGACACAGATGAGAGGTGAGACAGGTTAGAGAACAGAGACACAGATGAGAGGTAGGTGAGACAAGTTGGAGAACAGACACAGATGAGGTAGGTGAGACAGGTTAGAGAACAGAGAAACAGATGAGAGGTAGGTGAGACAAGTTTGAGAACAGACACAGATGTGAGGTGGATGAGACAGGTTAGAGAACAGAGACACAGATGAGAGGTAGGTGAGACCGGTTAGAGAACAGAGACACAGATGTGAGGTGGGTGAGACAGGTTAGAGAACAGAGACACAGATGAGAGGTAGGTGAGACAGGTTAGAGAACAGAGACACAGATGTGAGGTGGGTGAGACAGGTTAGAGAACAGAGACACAGATGAGAGGTAGGTGAGACAGGTTAGAGAACAGATACACAGATGAGAGGTAGGTGAGACAGGTTAGAGAACAGAGACACAGATGTGAGGTGGGTGAGACAGGTTAGAGAACAGATACACAGATGAGAGGTGGATGAGACAGGTTAGAGAACAGTGACACAGATGAGAGGTGGGTGAGACAGGTTAGAGAACAGAGACACAGATGTGAGGTGGGTGAGACAGGTTAGAGAACAGATACACAGATGAGAGGAAAGTTAGGCACAGAGAGAGGAGAGAAGGGGCGAGACACAAGAGACACAGGTGAGAGAGTGGCTCAACATAGGTCTTGTACCTGCTGATTGCCATGGCAATGATGACAGGTTCCCAGCCTGAGTAGAGCACCTCTCTGGTGGACGGGATCCTCCGAGCGATCAGCACCCACAGAGGGGTCATTGCCACAAACACAGCACACACCAACGGGTTGGCATAGTCGTTAAACTCTATAAGAGAACACGCACACACACACAGGGGTTAACATCATCGCTATGCTATATAACACACACTTCATCAGCTCAATATAGAAACTCAGACTGGGTGTGAATGGGAAATCGTGAGTGTTTCCATGTATTTATGTGTGCTCGTGGGGGCAATAAAAAACACCTTTTTCTGAATCACATGCCGCAGAGTGTGGTGATGAGCTAACACTAGACGGCATACAGTGAGGGAAAAAAGTATTTAAACCCCTGCTGATTTTGTACGTTTGCCCACTGACAAAGAAATGACCCGTCTATAATTTAAATGGTAGGTTTTATTTGAACAGTGAGAGACAGAATAACAACAAAAAATCCAGAAAAACGCATGTCAAAAAATGTTATAAATAGATTTGCATTTTAATGAGGGAAATAAGTATTTGACCCCTCTGCAAAACATGACTTGGTGGCAAAACCCTAGTTGGCAATCACAGAGGTCAGACGTTTCTTATATTTGGCCACCAGGTTTGCACACATCTCAGGAGGGATTTTGCAGATCTTCTCCAAGTCATTAAGGTTTCGAGGCTGACGTTTGACAACTCGAACCTTCAGCTCCCTCCACAGATTTTCTACAGGATTAAGGTCGGGAGACTGGCTAGGCCACTCCAGGACCTTAATGTGCTTCTTCTTGAGCCACTCCTTTGTTCCCTTGGCCGTGTGTTTTGGGTCATTGTCTTGCTGGAATATCCATCCACGACCCATTTCCAATGCCCTGGCTGAGGGAAGGAGGTTCTCACCCAAGATTTGACGGTACATGGCCCGTCCATCGTCCCTTTGATGCAGTGAAGTTGTCCTGTCCACTTAGCAGAAAAACACCCCCAAAGCATAATGTTTCCACCTCCATGTTTGACGGTGGGGGTGGTGTTCTTGGGGTCATAGGCAGCATTCCTCCTCCTCCAAACACGGCGAGTTGAGTTGATGCCAAAGAGCTCAATTTTGGTCTCATCTGACCACAACACTTTCACCCAGTTGTCCTCTGAATCATTCAGATGTTCATTGGCAAACTTCAGACGGTCATGTATATGTGCTTTCTTGAGCAGGGGGACCTTGCGGGCGCTGCAGGATTTCAGTCCTTCACGGCGTAGTGTGTTACCAATTGTTTTCTTGGTGACTATGGTCCCAGCTGCCTTGAGATCATTGACAAGATCCTCCCGTGTAGTTCTGGGCTGATTCCTTACTGTTCTCATGATCATTGCAACTCCACGAGGTGAGATCTTGCATGGAGCCCCAGGCCGAGGGAGATTGACAGTTCTTTTGTGTTTCTTCCATTTGCGAATAATCACACCAACTGTTGTCACCTTCTCACCAAGCTGCTTGGCGATGGTCTTGTAGCCCATTCCAGCCTTGTGTAGGTCTACAATCTTGTCCCTGACATCCTTGGATAGCCCTTTGGTCTTGGCCATGGTGGAGAGTTTGGAATCTGATTGATTGATTGCTTCTGTGGACAGGTGTGTTTTATACAGGTAACAAACTGAGATTAGGAGCACTCCCTTTAAGTGTGTGCTCCTAATCTCAGCTCGTTACCTGTATAAAAGACACCTGGGAGCCAGAAATCTTTCTGATTGAGAGGGGGTCAAATACTTATTTCCCTCATTAAAATGCAAATCCATTTATAACATTTTTTGACATGTGTTTTTCTGGATTTTTGTTGTTGTTATTCTGTCTCTCACTGTTCAAATAAACCTACCATTAAAATGATAGACTGATCATTTCTTTGTCAGTGGGCAAACGTACAAAATCAGCAGATCAAAAGATCAAATACTTTTTTCCCCTCACTGTAGCTATGGGATCACACAGTCAGACATACATACATCCCCTACCACTGTGAGGTTAGTGGTGGAGCCAAACCTCAAGTAGGCCTATGTTAAAATAAGATCCTTACTTTAAGAGTCTAGCAGTTATTAAGGGGTGAGTTAAAGTGTTTCTAATGGGACTTTTACTGCCACACTCACACCCTGGGGTGAGACAGATAGGTGTAAAGTCGGGGTGGGGAACTCCAGTCCTTGAGGGCCGGATTGGTGTCACACTTTTTCTCCATCCCTAGCAAACACAGCCGATTAATCAAACTGCATTCTAAACTGAAGATCATGATTAGGTGATTATTGGAGTCAGGTGTGTTAGCTGGGGCAAAACTGTTACACCAATCAGGCCCTCGACGACTGGAGTTGCCCACCCCTGGTGTAACGTAAAGTGGGTGTTTGTGATGAGTGTGTTTGAGTGTGTGTGTATCTGTATCTCAAGCATAGCGATACTATGCACTATATATACATGTTCTATTTAATTCTGAGATCACAAGTGTGTGTTTGTGTGTCTGTGTTTGTATCTGTATCACAAGTGTGTGTGTGTGTGTTGTTGCTGTATCTTTCGTGTGTGTATGTGTGTGTGTGTGTGTCGTACCTAGCTCCTTGTACAATCCTGTGCTGATGCCAGCCAGCAGAGAGAGGGTGATCAGGTCTCCCAGACTTGCAGCGATGGGCGTGGCCACGTTGTCAGGGTTGATGCCCACCTTCCTGGCTGCAATGATCACACCGATCATAATGATCCCTGCAGACAGAAAGAGGGTTCGTAATGTTAAACCCACCAATCATAATGATCCCTGCAGACAGAAAGAGGGGCTTAATGTTAAACCCACCAATCATAATGATCCCTGCAGACAGAAAGAGGGGCTTAATGTTAAACCCACCAATCATAATGATCTCTGCAGACAGAAAGAGGGGCTTAATGTTAAACCCACCAATCATAATCAGTTTTATGGAATTTGTAACATAAACTCAGCAAAAAAAGAAATGTCTCTTTTTCAGGACCCTGTCTTTCAAAGATAATTCGTAAAAATTGCTGAAATTAAATGCAGTTGACAGTGTGAGGACGTTTCTTTTTTTGCTGAGTTGATATTATCAATTTTCCGCTGTCAAATCGTATCTAGGGTTACCATGTGCCTATGAATAATTACAGTCTGAAAAACGTCAATCAGTATTAAAGATTATTGTCTCCTATCCTCCTAGTGGTACCTAGTATCAGAGAGGCGATGAATGCGGTAGCCACACTGGAGGCACACAGCAAGATAGCATGTCCCAGTCTAAAGTTCCCCTCTGGGATCCAGCCAAAGATCACTGCTGCGATGGATGCCAGGAACCCTACTACTGTGGCCTGGACCTAGGAGGCAGAGAAAGGGAGGGAAGGGTTACTGTAAACTGTAGTGTGTGTGTGTGTGTGTGTGTGTGTGTGTGTGTGTGTCAGTTTCCTGTAACCCCCTGGTGAGCTGACCCAGCACGCAGGGATCCATCTAGCAGGTTACGTGACTGTTGGGGATCCAAAGTCTGGGGTTGAGGGGTTCCATGAACCACAGATTCAGCACTTTTACATCTGACACTGTTCATGTATGGTAACACAATGATTGGGCATATTTTGTTTTATATCTGTGACCTGTTTTGTTTGGGAAAATGTTGAATGTTGTTCTGTGTTCCCCAGTGTTCCATCTAGGTGTTGTGGGATGTTCCATAGTGTTTCGTACCTGGATGAGGGCGAGGTTTCCAACGATCATCTTCCACATGTCCTTTGCTGAGTCCATCTGACCAACATTAGCCTGCACAGAGAGACACACACAGAAGACCATAAGAGACCACGACCAGAACACAACTATAACACAACCACAACACAACTATAACACAACTATAATACAACCATAACACAACCATAACACAACTAGAAAACAGGAGACCATGAGTCCACAACCACAACCATAACACAACCACAACACAACCATAACACAACTATAACACAGGAGACCATGAGACCCCGACCACAACACAACCATAACACAACCACAACACAACCATAACACAACTATAACACAGGAGACCATGAGACCATGACCACAACACAACCTTAACACAACTATAACACAGGAGATCATGAGACCATGAGTCCACGACCACGACCACAACACAACCATAACACAACCACAACGCAACCATAACACAACTATAACACAGGAGACCATGAGACCATGACCACAACACAACCTTAACACAACTATAACACAGGAGATCATGAGACCATGAGTCCACGACCACGACCACAACACAACCATAACACAACCACAACGCAACCATAAAACAACTATAACACAGGAGACCATGAGACCCCGACCACAACACAACCATAACACAACTATAACACAGGAGACCATAAGAGACCCCGACCACAACACAACCATAACACAACCACAACACAACCATAAAACAACTATAACACAGGAGACCATGAGACCATGACCGCAACACAACCATAACACAACTATAACACAGGAGACCATGAGACCATGAGTCCAAGACCACGACCACAACACAACTATAACACAGGAGACCATGAGACCATACACACAACACAACCATAACACAACTATAACACATGAGACCATGACCACAACACAACCATAACACAACTATAACACAGGAGACCATGACCACAACACAACCATAACACAACTATAACACAGGAGACCATGAGACCATGACCACAACACAACCATAACACAACTATAACACAGGAGACCATGAGACCATGACCACAACACAACCATAACACAACTATAACACAGGAGACCATGAGACCATGACCACAACACAACTATAACACAGGAGACCATGAGACCATGAGTCCACGACCACAACACAACCATAACACAACTATAACACAGGAGACCATGAGACCATGACCACAACACAACCATAACACAACTATAACACAGGAGACCATGAGTCCACGACCACAACACACTACCATCTGACTGGCCACGGTTTGAATCCAGAAAAGGTAACCAGAATCATGATGTTTCAAAAACATAGAATGTGTTCGCCTGAGTGTGAAAGTGTACATGAACACGTGTGTGTTTGAGTATGTGTGTGTGTCAATGTGTGTGTGTGAGCGCTGTGCCATTGGCCCTGGCTTCTGTCAGAACAATCAGGAGTCAGTTCTCTGGACAAAGGAGCTCTGGAGTTCTGACCCCTTCACCCTGTGGCCGACTCCAATTATCTCATCTCTCTCCACACACACACACACACACACACACACACACACACACACACACACACACACACACACACACACACACACACACACACACACACACACACACACACACACACACACACACACACACACGTACAGCTAACCTTGTGGGGACACACAATTCAGTCCCATTCAAAATCCTATTTTCCCTAACCCCTAACCCTAAACCTAACCCATACTCTTACCCTAACCTTAACCCTAACCTTAACCCTAGCTCCTAAGATTGGACTAAGAAGCATTATCAATGGAGGATCTCAAATGAAAATACTTCCCCGTCCAAGACTAGGCTTAATGTGTCGGGGAAAAGGCCCTTAGAGCTGTAGCAGGACAGGTGTGTATGTGTGTGTGTAGCAGAGAGCTGATAGAGGAAGACTGAGTCAGTGGCTGTGTTTGAAACCCATCTCTCTTTACTTCCTCTCATTCACGGATCCTTCCATTGATTACCCAGTTATGTAGGAAACAAGATGGCATGATGTAAAATTGATCGTTACTGTGGATGCTCTTTACAGATTTGTTACACAACTATACATACAACTGGATGAGCTATGCAAATTAATTAATATCATATTAGATCTGTGATTAGGCTACTCCTCTGAAAGGCAGAAGGAAGGATGCTTTTTCTAAGTATTCAAACAGGGTGAAATGCTGAGTATCTTCTCCCCCCCACCCCCAACACTACATCAAGCTCTAGTGACTAGCCATATGACTGCCAAAAACAGAGAGAATGCTTTGGAAGGAGAGAAAAGAACATGTTTGAAGGAGAGAGCAGAGAGCAAGAGTGAGAGTGAAAGTGAGTATAGAGAGAGAGAGAGAGATAGAGGGGAGCGAGAGATGAAAGAGATAGAGAGAGGGGAGCGAGAGAGAGAGAGAGAGAGTTTGAATGGAGAAGTTGGCTCAGAGCCAGACCACATTGGCATCTAGGTCTCAGCTTGAGCTTCTGTTCCCAATGTGAACACACATATGGGGCTAGTACTAAACACTACTGCCACTCATGTGATCCTGATTCAGTTACAGCAACTCTGCCTCAGTATCAGCATGGCAGTATTTTTATTTGTGTGTGCCTGTGAGTATCCGAGTGTGTGTGTGGCAGAGCGTTAATAAGAGGAAGACTGAGTCAGCAGCTGTTTTTGAAACCCATCTCTCCTTCCTTCCTCTCTTCCACTAATCCTTGCATTGATTACCCAGCTATGTAAAAAAAGACAGATGACATGATGCAGTAAGCTGGCTCTCAACACTATGTGGTAGCTAATGTGATTATGCATGCCTGCAGTCATTCACTAAATATGATTATTCCAATACTTATAGTCAATTAGGGTCACAAACAAGGATCATAGAGAGTTACAAAAACACATGTTTGTAAGAAGGAAAAAAAGGGAGGGAGAGAGATAGAGGGGCAGAAAGAGAGACAGAAAGAAAGAAAGAGAGAGAGAGAGAGAGAGAGAGAGAGAGAGAGAGAAAGAGAGAAAGAAAGAAAGAAAGAAAGAAAGAAAGAAAGAAAGAAAGAAAGAAAGAAAGAAAGAAAGAGAGAGAGAGAGAGAATTATACTAGCCTCATTTTCTCTCCTACTCTTTAAACAAAGATGACAAGTTACAGCAGACCAAAATAACAAGCAATTCAAGGAGAAGCGTTGTCATGTGTATGGCATTCTGCCTTAGCCCCTGGGGGTTCTTTTTTATTTGATAAGTGCATTAGGAAACTTACAGTCGGCTTAATCTGCTGATAATTAGTAATGCCATGGAAAGAAACGTGGCCGACCGGGGCCAGCCAAGATCCTCAAAGAAAAATAATAACTCTGGGATATACGGGGAGTCTATCATACCATACACATTACATACTCAGGTCACCTGCCACACAATACACACTAAGCTCCCTTGTCATCAAGCCTCAGCAAAGAAATAGCCTCGACAAGGAAACAGCCAGGAAACGCAATGGAGAAGCTTCTCATCCTGGAACGGGGTACGTATACCCACCACAGTAATATCAATAAACACATGCCATGATTTCTTAAGAAACCCTATAATGAATTGCGTACTACGTCATACTGTATATGTGCAGATATGTGCACCACATCATTGCTCTCTCTCTCTCACTCAACTGTTTGTGCATCTTGCTAGCTGTCACTCAAATGCAGATGGGCTGAACCTCATTCACTGGAACTTCAATTGCTAAGGACCCATGTGGTGTAAAATGGCACTGTACAGCTTCCAGTAAACAGTTGCTTTCAAACTAGGGATTGTGTTGCTAATTGACATAAAACAGTAATTCTGCTCATAGACACATCCTGTCCAAAGCGGGAGGTTTAAAAATGACTCACTAGTCGCCAAAATTCCGGTGCATGTCTTTAATAATCAGGACAGGAAAGAACTGGAAAAGCTTATCACATTCTGCTGTGTTTGTCAGCCTGTTTTCCCACAAGCCAATGGAAGGAATGTGTGGATTGGTGTACTTAAGAGCAGCAGTGGACTAATTCGCATTTAGCACCACATAGCTCCAGGGATAGGAGGCTAGGCTAGCTAGCGCCTCCTGTTAACAACACCAGTGTCCCAATGACCCCTCTGCCTGCTGCCTACAATGGACAATAGTGTTGTGTTGTTCTAATGGTGTGGTTAGCTGAGTGTTAGCTCATGATCTAAGAGCCTAATAGAGATTTAAACACTTGCCTGGTGGCAGGTACAACAGACCCATGGCGTTAAACGTTGAGCAAAATCAGAGAAATCAGTTTAAACCAGAGAAATAACAGGAAAGCTGGGATCTGTTACGGTTAGTTAGCCTGTCAAATGTCTTACGAAACCAGAAACATACAGTACAAAACTCAACTGACTAAAGTCTAGCGAGAAAATGCAAAACAACACTTGGTTGTCAGGTTGGTAAGTGTTGTTGTTGATAAAGTGTATGTGTGAGATATTCAGCCCTTCTGAAAATATTTTCCCATTGACACAATCCTTCAGACATTGTTACGTCTGGAGAGGAGACAGGTCAACAGGTGTCCAAACTGATTACACACTCCCATACACCTAGGGCAGGTTGACGCTGGATCAGATAGCTGTGTTGGATCAGTAGAGCAGGGGAGTGGAATGTTGGCCAGAGGTCAGGTCACAACCCAAGATAAATAACATTTAGCAATCATGACCTATGACTTTTGACTGTTGAACAATCACTTGAGAGGTTCCAAGTGAGTGATTAAAATAACAAACTTTTCCGGGGCACCACCAGTACAGAGCTTGCTCAGGAATGGCAGCAGGAAGGTGTGAGTGCATCTGCACGCACAGTGAGGCAAAGACTTTTGGAGGATGGCCTGGTGTCAAGAAGGGCAGCAAAGAAGCCACTTCTCTCCAGGAAAAACATCAGGGACAGACTGATATTCTGCAAATGGTACAGGGATTAGACTGCTGAGGACTGGGGTAAAGTCAGTTTCTCTGATGAATCCCCTTTCCGATTGTTTGGGGCATACGGAAAAAAGCTTGTCCGGAGAAGACAAGGTGAGCACTACCATCAGTCCTGTGTCATGCCAACAGTAAAGCATCCTGAGACCATTCATGTGTGGGGTTGCTTCTCAGCCAAGGGAGTGGGCTCACTCACAATTTTGCCTAAGAACACAGCCATGACTAAAAAGAATGGTACCAACACATCCTCCGAGAGCAACTTCTCCCAACCATCCAGGAACAGGTGATGAACAATGCCTTTTCCAGCATGATGGAGCATGATGGAGCACCTTGCATAAGGCAAAAGTGATAACTAAGTGGCTCAGGGAACATGGCCAGGAATCTCCCCAGACCTTAATCCCATTGAGAACTTGTGGTCAATCCTCAAGAGGCGGGTAGACAAACAAAAACCCACAAATTCTTTTTTTTGTTTTTTTTTTTTTTTGAATTTTACCCCTTTTTCTCCCCAATTTCGTAGTATCCAATTGTTGTAGTAGCTACTATCTTGTCTCATCGCTACAACTCCCGTACGGGCTCGGGAGAGACGAACGTTGAAAGTCATGCGTCCTCCGATACACAACCAACCAAGCCGCTGCTTCTTTAACACAGCGCACATCCAACCCGGAAGCCAGCTGCACCAATGCGCCGGAGGAAACACTGTGCACCTGGCCACCTTGGCTAGCGTACACTGCGCCCAGCCCGCCACAGGAGTTGCTGGTGCGCGATGAGACAAGGACACCCCTACCGACCAAGCCCTCCCTAACCCGGGCGACGCTAGGCCAATTGTGCGTCGCCCCACGGACCTCCCGGTCGCGGCCGGTTACGACAGAGCCTGGGCGCGAACCCAGGACTCTGATGGCACAGCTGGCGCTGCAGTACAGCGCCCTTAACCACTGCGCCACCCGGGAGGCCCAAAACCCACAAATTCTGACAAACTCCAAGCATTGATTATGCAAGAATGGGCTGCCATCAGTCAGGATGTGGCCCAGAAGTTAATTGGCAGCATGCCAGGGCGGATTGCAAAGGTCTTGAAAAAGAAGGGTCAACACTGCAGATATTGGCTCTTTGCATCAACTTCATGTAATTGTCAATAAAAGTCTTAGACACTTATGAAATGCTTGTAATTATACTTCAGTATTCCATAGTAACATCTGACAAAAATATCTAAAGACACTGAAAACTTTGTGGAAATTAATATTTGTGTCATTCTCAAAACTTTTTGCCACAACTGTATTGTTAAAACCAGTGGGCCTGATTAATCTGACAAGAACATTATGATAATGTTATGGTTTCTAGTGTTACACTCTGCTGCGCCTGATTAATCTGACAAGAACATTATGATAATGTTATGGTTTCTAGTGTTACACTCTGCTGCGCCTGATTAATCTGACAAGAACATTATGATAATGTTATGGTTTCTAGTGTTACACTCTGCTGCGCCTGATTAATCTGACAAGAACATTATGATAATGTTATGGTTTCTAGTGTTACACTCTGCTGCGCCTGATTAATCCAAACAGTATAGCAACACAATGGTTGCCAAATGTAGAGACCACAACAAAACACACTCACTGCTGTTGATAGTCTGGAGGCCAATGTCATCTCCAGGTTGCCCTTTAACCCCAGCAGCGCCGGGACCAGGATGAAGACCTCTGTCACCTCCGTAAACACCGTCCAGTGCTGCAACACAACAACACACAATTACACAACTACACACAACACAATACCAGGTGTGTATTCATGGATGCCAAGGGAAGCCAGGCTTCCCCAAAAATGTGATCATTAAAACCATTTTTATTATATAACAACTTATTTTTCGTCTCTCTGTCTTTTCATAATTGTCCTTCAATTCTCACCGGAGAAATCATCCGAGCGAGGGAAACAGCGCCCCGCTATCTCAGTATGTGTAGCCCAAGTATATGATGCTGTCTCGACAAAAATAGTATGACATGTTGCCACCGTAGCATTTCATTAATTGATTCCAGCATTTGACCTTCATTCATAAAAAAATATATAAAATAATTATCCAATCAGTGTTCAGCTGAGCTCAACTGTGGGTGGTCCTGACGCAGCTAACTTAACTGGTTCATGCCAAATCAAGGAAGTCAGGGGCCTGGCAAGTGTTTTAGCCAGCTAGCCTAGTCTAGCTGGCTAAAACTAAAAGTGTGTACTATTGTTTGACAGTAATAGACCATTTTGGCAACATAAAAGAGAGGACAATTGCTTTGGAGTTCAGCCAGTCTAGTTGATAGGACTAAATTGTCTTTGGTGTGTTTAAGTTTGTTTTCACTGTATTAGGATAAGTATATATAGCCTAGTTGATTTGATTACGTTTAAGTTGAAACCAACTGGGCACAAATGTAAAATGTAAAAGTTGGGTGATAAAAATAAGCAATTCCCTGACGTTGATGACTTTTTGCAAATCCAATCAGTTTTCCACGTGGATTCAACGTCATCACATTGATGTTTTGTTATTTAAATGATTTGGAAACAATGTTCATTCAAACAGTTTTTGCCCAGTGGGAATGGTTCTGGAATGGCAGAGGAAGTGCACCAGTTGTCTTCGTGCTGACTTGCTGTAACTCCCCGTGGTTCTAAATCAGTAATTGTTTAGTAAACTGTCGGAAATATTAACTTGCTTGACCACTCTTTGTTAGATGGAATACTTGCTATTGTGAACTTCAGCAGACGGATGTTGCTCTCCGGTTTTGTGATGAAACAAATGTATGTGTGGTTGAATTTATTCCGCCACTGTGTGACTGTTGTCTTTTTGTTGTCTCTGCCTTATTGTACTGTATATGACAGTGGCGTATGAACAAACGGGTTAACTTCTTTGGGATAGGAGGCAGCATTTTCACTTTTGAATGAACTGCCTCCTACTCAGTCCCAGATGCTAATATATGCATATTATTATTATTGGATAGAAAACAATCTGAAGTTTCTAAAACTGTTTGAATGATGTCTGTGAGTATATCAGAACTCATATGGCAGGCAAAAACCTGAAAAAATCCAAACAGGAAGTGGGAAATCTGAGGTTTGTAGTTTTTGAACTCGGCCCCTATCGACATCCACTAGATGTCAACCGTCTTTAGAACGTTGTTTCAGGCTTCTACTGTGAAGTGGGAGCGAATGAGAGCTGTTTGACTAAGGGGTCTGGCAGCAGCCTCGTTCTCAGTCACGCGTGTTCACATGAGAGGTATCTCTCATTCCCACTGCTTTTCTACAGACAATGGAATTCTTCAGTTGGAACATTATTGAACATTTAAAAACATCCTAAAGATTGATTCTATACTTAGTTTGACAAGTTTCTTCGACCTGTAATATAACTTTTTGAACTTTTCGTCCGACTGGACCTGAACAAGCGTTTGGATTTGCCCTAACAAAATAAGCTATTTGGACATAAATGATGGACATTATTGAACAAATCAAACATTTATTGTTGAACTGGGATTCCTGGGAGTGCATTCCGATGAAGATCGTCAAAGGTAAGTGAATATTTATAATGCTATTTATGACTAATGTTGACTGCGCAACATGGCAGATATTTTGGCTGTTTTGGGCTCTGAGCGCCGTACTCAGATTATGCTTTTTCCGTAAAGTTTTTTTGAAATCTGACACAGCGGTTGCATTAAGGAGAAGTTTATGTATATTTCCATGTATAACACGTATTTTCATCAACATTTATAATGAGTATTTCTGTAAATTAATGTAGCTCTCTGCAAAATCACTGCATGTTTTGGAACTACTGAACATAACATGCCAATGTAAAATTAGATTTTTGGATATAAATATGAACTTTACCGAACAAAAGATACATGTATTGTGTAACATGAAGTCCTATGAGTGTCATCTGATGAAGATCATCAAAGGTTAGTGATTCATTTTATCTCTATTTGTGCTTTTTGTGACTCTTCTCTTTGGCTGGAAAAATGCCTGTGTTTTTCTGTGAGTTGGTGGTGACCTAACATAATCGTTTTTGGAGCTTTCGCTGTAAAGCATTTTTGAAATCAGACACTGTAGCTGGATTAACGAGAATTGTATCTTTAAAATGGTGCCTAATACTTGTATGTTTGAGAAATTTGATTTATGAGATTTCTGTTGATTTGTATTTGGCGCCCTGCAATTTCATTGGCTGTTGGCGAGGGGTTCCCCAGTCCTAGAAAGGTTAATTGCACAAACAATGCAGTTATCACAACAGGTTGCAATATGGCTTTTTTCCTGGCTTGTCTTCCCCAGGGAATTTACCAACGCACCACTACTGCACAATACAACACGCCACCTACACAACAAAATAACCTTTACTGACCTACAAATTAGTATAAAGTCTGATTTCGATTGTGATAAAACAGTTATCGTGATGCAGTTATCACTGAGTTTTCATGCTACAATATCTCATTATATTACAAACCCAACAGCGGATCACACTGGACACTGCTGAGGTCGACAATGTCTTGCTGATATTGAGTTTGATATTGATTCAATCTGAAACCTGATCTCTGTCTCATCTTAATAATATTCTATTTGTCGAGACTGCGTTGGGATCATATGATCTTATTCACTCTGGAGAGGAGCAAGGTCATTTTGACCTCACACTACAGCAATTCACCACCCTCTTTCTGCCACTTCTCTCTCCCTCTCTTCTCTCAACCTCCACCCGCGCCTTCTCTCTCTCTTGCTCTCTCTCTCCACCAGCCTCTCTCTCTCCGCGGAACAACAGTGGACAAGAGGACATTTTATTATCACCTTTCGTACAGTACTTGCAACCCACAGTGTTTTAATGTAACCCTCCATCTGCCTGCTACCTCACTGCCTCAGCACAATTACCCTACCTTTCCACAGCGAACAACTTGAGGCAAAGTCAGCCAGGAGCAAGAGCAGCTATACTGAACAAAAATATAAACACAACATGCAACAATTTCAAAGACTTTAGTGAGTTACAGTTCATATCAGGAAATCAGTCAATTGAAATAAATAAATGAGGCCCTAAACTATGGATTTCAAATGACTGGGCAGTGGTGCAGCTATGGGTGGGCCTTGGAGGGCATAGGCCCACCCACTTGGCAGCCAGGCCCACCCACTTGGCAGCCAGGCCCACCGACTGGGGAGCCAGGCCCTACCAATCAGAATGAGTTTTCCCCCCACAAAAGGGCAGAAATACTCCTCAGCACCCTGAAACATGGGACCAACACTTGTCCCATGTTGCATTATATTTTTGTTCAGTGTCAATCTGAAAGGTAATTTAGGCTTGTGGAAATAAATAAATCATACACACAAATGCATGTGCTCACGCAGCTAAGGTGTTATAGAATCAAATGTAAATTCAGTGGATGACTCTGTGGTACTGGAGTTGATTACTGGCCCACTTTGGCCCCCTCTTTGGCTGTTTTCCAGCCCTTGAGATGGTCTCTATGAGTCCCTGAACTAATGATTTTGGGCTCCCGAGTGGCGCAGTGGTCTAAGGCACTACATCTCAGTGCTAGAGGCGTCATTACAGACACCCTGGTTTGAATCCAGGCTGCATCACAACCGGCTGTGATTGGGAGTCCCATAGGGCGGCGCACAATTGGCCCAGCGTCGTCTGGGTTTGGCCGGTGTAGGCCTTCATTGTAAATAAGAATTTGTTCTTAACTGACTTACCTAGTTAAATATATATATTTTTTTCAAAAGACTGGGTGGGGTGAAGTACATCTCTGGTGTTTCTCCATTAGCCCAGTGCAATGGGAGGAGAAGCAGAGTGGGGCTAGGGTATGAGGATGAGTTTGGGGTAAATAGCTAGGGATGGGCTGGGTTAGCCAAGGCTGGGACGGGGGTATAAGTCTGGGGTATAAGGTTGGGGCTGAACATTGATCCATCAACAGAGAAAGTGCTGATATTTAGAGCCAGTCCCACTGGCCCCCAGCACTTACAGCTCAGCCCAGCCAGCCCACAGTTTAATCAATACTGAGAGGCTGTCAGAGAAAGGAGAGGAGGAGAGAAGAGAAGAGAGAATGGAAAGGAGGAGAGGAGAGAAGAAGAGAAGAGAGAATGGAGAGGAGGAGAGAAGAGAGAATGGAGAGGAGAGAAGAAGAGAAGAGAGAATGGAGAGGAGAGGAGAGATGAAGAGAAGAGGGAATGGAGAGGAGGAGAGGAGTGAAGAGAGAATGGAGAGGAGAAAAGAGGAGAGGAGAGAAGAAGAGAAGAGAGAATGGAGAGGAGAAAAGAAAAGAGGAGAGAAGAAGAGAAGAGAGAAAGGAGAGGAGAGGAGAGAAGAAGAGAGAATGGAGAGGAGGAGAGGAGAGAAGAAGAGAGAATGGAGAGGAGAAAAGAGGAGAGGAATAATACCTAGATGACGTTGTCCTGCCTACTGGGCAAAAACTGGTTGAATCAATGTCGTTTCCACATTTATTAACAAAATAATTTGATGTGAACACTGATTGAATTTGCCAAAAGTCATCAACCTAAGGGAATTTCATCTGTTTTTCAACCCACTTTTAACCTAAATCCAATGACACGGTGCAATTTTTGGTTGATTTCACATTGAATTCATGTTAGTTGAACATCTATTTTGTAAATCCAAAATATATGTTGAACTGTCTGTGCCCAGTGGGAGGTTAACACCGCTGCTCTCTGTCGGTCAGCAGCCTGGGCTCTTTAAAGCAGCCGACTCCGCAGGGACCCCACCACCCTACCTCCTGGCACTCTGCCACCCCAGCTCTGATTCCCCTCGTGCCCCTAGACCCCCCCCCCCCCCATGTCATTTCTACCCTTTAACCCAATTCACTCTCTCGTTCCCTTCCTATCTACCCACAATCTTTTCCCCAATCTCTCTATCTTCCCAAACCCACTTCTCTCTCTCTCTGCCTCTCTTCCATAAACCCCCTTTTCCTTTCCTTACCCACCTTTCACCCTCTCCTCCTCTCTCTACTCTCTTCTCCAGCTGTGATATATGTTGTTATCTCCAATGGAACAGTGGAGCCCAGCCAACAACCCCCTCACTCCCCAATGACCAGCCCCAGTTCTGCGAACTCTGTGGACAGTCAGTATCATGATGTATCAGAGGCATACAGGCTGTGGTATGCCGTCCAAGGGGTCAGGTTGCAGAGTTAGGTAATGCAGCCCCGTTTGCCCACTGTTGCTTAAATGAAACCGCTGTGCATATAGAGTGCTGTGAAAAAGTACTTCACCCCTTTCTGATTGTATCTATTTTTGTATATTTTTGATACTGAATGTTATCAGATCTTCAACCAAAACCAAATATTTGATCAAATGAACCTAAGTTACCAAATAAACAAAATTGATACTTTTTTCATTTATTGAATTAACAAAGTTATGCAACACCCAATTCCCCTGTGTGAAAAACTAATTGCCCCCTTACACTCAATAACTGGTTGTGCCACCTTTAGCTGCAATGACTGCAACCAAACGCTTCCTGTAGTTGTTGATCAGTCTCTCACGACGCTGTGGAGGGATTTTGGCCCACTCTTCCATGCAGAACTGCTTTACCTCAACAACACGTGTGGCTTTTCAAGAATGAACTGCTCGTTTCAAGTCTTGCCACAACATCTCAATTGGGATTAGGGGTCATGGGTCCCATTATGCCTGGCGAGAACCAAACACTGAATTCTACAGTAAAACCCTCATACCAGCATTCAAGCGTAGTGGTGGTAGTGTGATGGTTTGGGGATGCTTTGCTGCCTCAGGACCTGGACGACTTTCCTTAATAGAAGGAACCATGAATTCTGCTCTGTATCAGAGAATTCTACAGGAGAATGTCAGGCCTCAAATCAAATTTTATTTGCCACATGCGCCGAATACAACAAGTGTAGATCTTACAGTGAAATGCTTACTTATAAGCCCTTAACCAACAATGCAATTTTCAGAAAAAAACAGAAAAAACAATTAATTAAGGAATATGTCTCTCATCCGTCTTTCTGTCTGCCTTACACTGTGGCATCGGAAGATGTTCAGATGACCAATATAAAACAGCAAGGCGAGACGTGGGTTCAGCCTCAGTGCCTCAAAAACAGACAAACAATCTACAATCTATAATTTTGACCCCTAGCTTTAAAAATAAGTATTTCTTGTTAAATAAGATATCTTTCTCTGAGCAACTGTATTAATACAGTGCCTTGCGAAAGTATTCGGCCCCCTTGAACTTTGCGACCTTTTGCCACATTTCAGGCTTCAAACATAAAGATATAAAACTGTATTTTTTTGTGAAGAATCAACAACAAGTGGGACACAATCATGAAGTGGAACGACATTTATTGGATATTTCAAACTTTTTTAACAAATCAAAAACTGAAAAATTGGGCGTGCAAAATTATTCAGCCCCTTTACTTTCAGTGCAGCAAACTCTCTCCAGAAGTTCAGTGAGGATCTCTGAATGATCCAATGTTGACCTAAATGACTAATGATGATAAATACAATCCACCTGTGTGTAATCAAGTCTCCGTATAAATGCACCTGCACTGTGATAGTCTCAGAGGTCCGTTAAAAGCGCAGAGAGCATCATGAAGAACAAGGAACACACCAGGCAGGTCCGAGATACTGTTGTGAAGAAGTTTAAAGCCGGATTTGGATACAAAAAGATTTCCCAAGCTTTAAACATCCCAAGGAGCACTGTGCAAGCGATAATATTGAAATGGAAGGAGTATCAGACCACTGCAAATCTACCAAGACCTGGCCGTCCCTCTAAACTTTCAGCTCATACAAGGAGAAGACTGATCAGAGATGCAGCCAAGAGGCCCATGATCACTCTGGATGAACTGCAGAGATCTACATCTGAGGTGGGAGACTCTGTCCATAGGACAAGAATCAGTCGTATATTGCACAAATCTGGCCTTTATGGAAGAGTGGCAAGAAGAAAGCCATTTCTTAAAGATATCCATAAAAAGTGTTGTTTAAAGTTTGCCACAAGCCACCTGGGAGACACACCAAACATGTGGAAGAAGGTGCTCTGGTCAGATGAAACCAAAATTGAACTTTTTGGCAACAATGCAAAACGTTATGTTTGGCGTAAAAGCAACACAGCTGAACACACCATCCCCACTGTCAAACATGGTGGTGGCAGCATCATGGTTTGGGCCTGCTTTTCTTCAGCAGGGACAGGGAAGATGGTTAAAATTGATGGGAAGATGGATGGAGCCAAATACAGGACCATTCTGGAAGAAAACCTGATGGAGTCTGCAAAAGACCTGAGACTGGGACGGAGATTTGTCTTCCAACAAGACAATGACCCAAAACATAAAGCAAAATCTAGAATGGAATGGTTCAAAAATAAACATATCCAGGTGTTAGAATGGCCAAGTCAAAGTCCAGACCTGAATCCAATCGAGAATCTGTGGAAAGAACTGAAAACTGCTGTTCACAAATGCTCTCCATCCAACCTCACTGAGCTCGAGCTGTTTTGCAAGGAGGAATGGGAAAAAATGTCAGTCTCTCGATGTGCAAAACTGATAGAGACATACCCCAAGCGACTTACAGCTGTAATCGCAGCAAAAGGTGGCGCTACAAAGTATTAACTTAAGGGGGCTGAATAATTTTGCACGCCCAATTTTTCAGTTTTTGATTTGTTAAAAAAGTTTGAAATATCCAATAAATGTCGTTCCACTTCATGATTGTGTCCCACTTGTTGTTGATTCTTCACAAAAAAATAGTTTCATATCTTTATGTTTGAAGCCTGAAATGTGGCAAAAGGTCGCAAAGTTCAAGGGGGCCGAATACTTTCGCAAGGCACTGTATAAAATAACATCATTTACCAATATTTTTGAACACACGATATAGCTCAGTGTTTGAATTATTTATTTTATACAGTCATTTTTGCTCATCTTTAAAAAGGGTGTCAATAATGTCAGACCCCACTGTATGTATCAGATGATCCATTCTGGAGAGGAGCAGGGAGTTGTGGGACGGTGCTGCACTGCACTCTAACCTGGCTCGATCTCAATAAACTAAACAAGCTTCCTTTCCTTGTGCCCATTCCTCAATGATCTCTGATCTGGCAGAAAATGTAAGTTTAAAGCAAATATTTAGTGGAAATAAGGAAAGCACGTGAAGGGAGGGAGGTGATGAGAGACATCCATTTTGTCATTCATGATAGTGTGTGTGACAAGAGCTTAGCAGATCAATTAAATGACTGTTAGCACCATAGAGATTATATCTTTATTATCTTCTGTGGATAACATTCCAGATTAAAATGAGAGAGACCGCTGGATTTACCAGATTATGAGGCTAAATCAGATCCACAGGCGACCAAGCCCACACTCTGGTTTCCCACAGGCGACCAAGACCACACTCTGGTTTCACACTGGCTCCTGTAGAAACCCTGGATGTGGTTGACCGAAAATGGCCTCCCTTGGGCAGAAAGGGCTTGGCTGTTGTGAGGCCTTTGTGTTGATTGTGTTTTCCTGTTTACGTTTTCCTATATTTTTAGATTGTTTGTCTGTTTTTGAGGCACTGAGGCTGAACCCACGTCTCGCCTTGCTGTTTTATATTGGTCATCTGCACGTCATCCGATGCCACAGTGTAAGGCAGACAGAAAGACGGATGAGAGACAGATAGCTAGGATAAATTCCACAAACCAGCAGACAAACAAGTTACCACACATATTTACACTATTTAATCTGTGAATGTCAATAAACTGTGTCTAACACTATCTGGGGTGGGGTGTTCTCCCTTTCTACTGGAAGCATCACCCTCCTTCCAGACAAACATAAAAACAACCATTGCACCAGTCTTGACCTTTGACATACCTAGGAATGTAAACACAAAAATCACATCCAACGAAGAACAAATCTGTGACCAGTCCTCTCAATGACCTACAGTAACCAGTGGTGGAAAACGTTCTAAATTGTGTAAAATGTAACGAGTACTTTTGAGTGTCAGGCAAAATGTATGGGAGTAAAAAGTAGATATTGTATTTAGGAATGTAGTGGAGTAAAAGTAAAAATTGTCAAAAATATGAATAAATAAAGTACAAATAGCCCAAAAAACTACAGTACTTAAGAAGTACTTCCAAATATTTTTACCACTGACAGTAAGTGTCCATTTCAGAGGACCATTTCAGCTAGGGCCATTTCAGCAAGCCCACTGCTCATGGATTGGCATTGACAGACAGTCTTGGGACACTGTGTCTTGAGGTTGAAAGACAGTACTGAACCAATGACGTTTATAAACCATGGTTTGTTGATGCAAAACTTTGGCCATTGAAAGGCTTTAAAGCCACGAGTCGGCCATATTGGCACCCCCCAGTAGGAGCTGTCCTCCATAGTAATTCATGGAATTCTATAGTATTTAAATGAAATGATTCAAGTATTTAAGTATTGTTGTTGTTTTAGTGGGGACAGTAACATTCCCAATCTCTCAAAATTATACTTTAAGGAAAATGATTTGATATTTTTTATGTTTTTTTTCATGTTTTATGTTTTTTTATGTTCTTTTTTAATGTTTAGCACACATAATATAATTGAAATGTATGCATTAAGGTGGCTGTAATAAAATACAGTGGCAAGAGAAAGTATGTGAACCATTTGGAATTTCCTGGATTACTGCATAAATTTGACATAAAATTTGTTCTGAACTTCATCTAAGTCACCACAATAGACAAACACAGTCTGCTTAAACTAATAACACAAATTATTGTATTTTTATTGTCTATATTGAATGCATAATTTAAACATTCAGGTTGGAAAAAGTGTAGGTTGGAAAAATTATGTGAACCCCTAGGATAATGACTTCTCCAAAAACTAATTGGAGTCAGGAGTCAACTAACCTGGAGTCGAATCAATGAGATGTGATTGGCGATTTTGGTTAGAGCTGCCCTGCCCCATAAAAAACACTCACAACATTTGAGTTTACTATTCACAAGATCTGCAACTACAGAAAACATTTGGTTGAGGTTATTGCTGCCAAAGGAGGGTCAACCAGTTATTAAATCCAATGGTTCAAATACTTTTTCCAACCTGCACTGTGAATGTTTACACGGTGTGTTCAATAAAGACATGCAAACATATAATTGCTTGATGTGTTATTAGTTTAAGCAAACTGTGTTTGTCTATTGTTGTGACTTAGATGAAGATCAGATTAAATTTGATGACAAATTTATGCAGAAAACCAGGTAATTCTAAAGGGTTCACATACTTTTTCTTCCCACTGTAAATGTGGCAAAAACTAATGTAGATATTAATAAATATATTTCTATTTCTATATTTCTAAATATTTTTTGCCATGGTGGGGGAGTGGCAAGATGGAGTCATTTTCGGCTTCAACACAGCACCCATTATCAATCATCTAGTGTATTTATAAATCAGTCCCTTCCTTTTCCACACTGTCCTGTGTTGTCTATCCTGGGCAACTCTGGCGGATTTGGGCTAGAGGGTGTGTGTGCATATGTTTGTGTGTTTGTGTGTAAAGGGGGAAACTAAGTGAAGTTAAAGAGGTGGGTCACATTTTACACAGACATGGTAGAGAACGCTGTTGAGAACATGTACATGCATCACCCTGGGCCACCATTACCTTTCCAGAAGCTGAGCCAAGGGGCAACACACACACACACACTGAGGGGATGAGATATTTTGCATCTACCATACATCTGAGTCAGAGCCAGCTTGCTTAATTAATGAGAGAGAGAGAGAGAGAGAGAGAGAGAGAGAGAGAGAGAGAGAGAGAGAGAGAGAGAGAATTGCGTCCTGCAAGGGCAGAAGGGGATTAGCTGAGTTAGCAGTTAGCAGTGTCAAGGGAGAGGAATTAGAATGTGATAGAATCTACTAGACAAGCTTCTAGAACCATTTACTATACTGAACAACATTGTCATTACTATGTCTCTTCACATAGGGAATGATATAACTTTCTCTTATCTTTATCTTTCTGTTGTTATTGACTCTGAGATCAACAATTGCTTAGATGAATCAGCATGATATGAACAAATTATAAAATGAGAGAGGTAGACAGACAAGGAGAGAGAGAAATTCTGAAGTGAACAATTCCTGAGCGCTGGTTGAACAATTCCTGAGTGAACAATTCCTGATTAGAGGGCATGACATGGTTAACGGCATGAGAGTGCAGGCTTTAAACCACAGTAAGGCAGTAATCTGTCCTTATAACAACAGTTATAACACTAGAACCACTCCCACCTCACAGGTAGGCACTTTCTACCTCTTCACCCTCTCTCTCTCTCTCTCTCTCTCTCTCTGTGTTCATTCCACTCCCTACTTACCCCTCTCATCTCCTTCTCCCTCCCTCCTTACCCCCTCTCTGCCTTCTCTCTCTCTCTCTCTCTCTCTCTCTCTCTCTCTCTCTCTCTCTCTCTCTCTCTCTGTGTGTTCATTCCACTCCCTACTTACCTCTCTCCTCTCCTTCTCCCTCCCTCCTTCCCCCTCTCTGCCTTCCCTCTCTCTCTCTCTCTGTGTGTTCATTCCACTCCCTACTTACCCCTCTCCTCTCCTTCTCCCTCCCTCCTTCCCACCTCTCTGCCTTCCCTCTCTCTCTCTCTCTCTCTCTCTCTCTCTCTCTCTCTCTCTCTCTGTGTGTTCATTCCACTCCCTACTTACCCCTCTCCTCTCCTTCTCCCTCCCTCCTTCCCCCTCTCTCTCTCTCTCTGTCCAGAGTTCCTGGGGTACACCATGTTGGCATCAAAATGGGTAGTCGGAGCCAGCGCTTGGTCTCCCAGCAACCAGGCACCTCCAGCTTTATCTGTAGCAGAGGCTGACCTTAAAGAAATATATGACCTGCCAGGTGCCCAGGACTGTATTTTTACACTGTACACACTTGTACGCAAGTGTTCACACACACATGTACCAACAATAACACCCACACCATGTGTTCACACACACACATACCAACAATAACACCCACACCCAGTTTACACCAGGCAAGTCAACAGGAAAGTGGGAAGGAGAGTAATTATAAGTTAGTTGAATTGTTTTCCCTGTGGCTCTCAGAACCCAGCGGTTCTGTTGTTGGTCTCCTTCGGGTTACAGTCAGCTACAGTGGCTGAAATAACCACTATACTATCCTCTGTTCCACTCTATGTGTTATTCTATTCTGTTCTGCTATATTCTTTTTAATCGGAACCATGAGGATAAACCTATGTGTTTGAGTCTCTGTCTCAGCAGTATTCACAGATATGTCAGATAAATCAACAGACAAGTCTTTATTAAACGGCCCAGCTGTCCTCTCTACCTCCTCAACCTCCTCAACCTCCCCTCCCCCTTCCAAGAACAGACTGTGTTCCAACATGTGCCAGGTGGGGGGTGAAGGGGTCATATGTTACGTAGATACTCCCATGGTCTCCGATAACCTCCCATTCTGTCCATCATCAGAGCTGAGCTGTCACATTGGCTGGCAGGAAAGGGATTGACGGGCGCTGGGCCAATCTGACTCGAACCAAGCAGTTCATTGAAACATGCCCAAGACCAGCCCCTTAGTAGTCATCGCTCATCATCACACAATGACAGCAGCTTAGGCCAAACATTGCAATGCTATTCAGTTTAGGTTTAGTTATGCATACTAATATAATAATATATGTGACTAAATCAATCAGACAGGCAACAGTGTCTATTCCACTTCCTCCCTCCCTTGTGTCAGTGACAAGCATGACTAACAACCCAACTGTAGCAATTGGCTGAACACTGGGCCCTTATTGTCTTAATAGGACTGGGACTGTAGTGACTACTAGATTGTGGATGAGGTAGCATAAGCACATTACAGTACAGTTCCTGACACAGGGAATAGTGTTGTCTATAGCCTACAGGTGGAAAAGAACTATGTCTCAACATTCTGTTTCTTAGTCCATACTGCAGATTGAATCAGTAGGTTCAGGAGTTTTTATCTGACCATGTTACCTGTCACATCAGAAATAAATTGGTGTGAATCAAAACAGGGTAGACACTAATCAGAATCCTAGGGACAACCCTACCCTAAACCCTAACCATTACCTTAACTGTTTAAAATGTCTTCTTCAATGGGGTGACGTCGGAATTAGGTCGTCCCAAGCATCCCGATTAGCAATAAACATCAAAATAGTCTCTCCTCACCTGAACGATGTCCAGCACCATACCCGCCGCCACTGTCCCGAACCCGGCCAGCAGGAACGGTAAGACTACCTGGAGGCCAATAGAGAAGGAGGTCTCCTTCAATGGCGCCGGTGGCTCTGGGCTCTGGTCAGTGCTTATGTCGTCACTCTCATTGCTCTGGCTGGCGTTCTCCAGGAGAGCGTCCTCCTCGCGCTGGCCCTTGGCATTCGCCCTACAGTCTATCACCACTATCTCCCGGTCCTCATCTCCTGGTTCACCAGACCTGTCAGCGACGGATGTCACCTCCGTGAGCTCGTACTCGCCCCTCTCCTCCGGTCTCATCTCCTCGGGGTCCTCGGTGAGGATGGCTGGGTGAACGGAACCGTTGGAGTGGAGGTATGCTGGTGGCACCACTTCCTTCTTCATCTCTATCGCCCCCGATGACATGTCAGTGTCCAACGGTTTGTCTTGATCTTTCGACCAAAGTACCATGCGGAAGCTTTTGGGGACAGTAGACTGAATGAGAAATATAGGCTATGGCCAAAAGGTGTGGGACGTTTAATTGAGTTTAGATTTCCCTTGATCGGTTTTTAATAACCTGATCTCACAACATAATTTATCCCATTAAAAAATGCTAGTGAGTGGCACTCAGGTGTGGTCACGAACGCGAAATTATGTGGTAATAAAAAAACGATTCAAGGGCGCAACTAGGCTACTCTTGCGTCTGCAAAGGCAGGTGTGAGTCGCCGCTCTCCCCCAGGCGTGCGTACCCTCTTGCCGGTGCTTCGGGAGAAGCTCGAGTATGTTCTCCATTCACTGCGTGCTCAAGGTATGCAGATGGATAGAAGAATGAAACATATATTTTCCAAAAATATATCAAAAACAAAGAAACAAACAAATTGTTATCTGGTCAATGTTATCTGATAGCATAATCTGGTCAATAACGTCTGGTAGCCAAAGGGTATTGAAAAGTTGGTCTTAAAAGGTAAATGAAGTAGCCTAGGTCCAGTTGTTATTTTCAGAAAGTCATCCAAGAGCGCAGTCCAGTCCTGCACGCACTCTGACAGTTCTCTCAAGACTAGCTCGCGCCAGTCGGTGTCCGGGGCTGGGAAGGTCTCACCTTACACCACGTGGTGATTTTATGAAGAGTATTTAAAGATCTGCAGCACGGATAGGGTTACTGAACTGCGGAAAAGTACTTATCCTCCAGCGCTCTGGCCACGGTTCTCCTGAAAGAGAAGAGATTAAGAATAACGTTTATGCATAGGCTACATGTTCACATGAAATATTAGCTTTACAAAATTGATTCAAACTGTTTTATTGGCTTTTGTAGCCATTTGCCTTTAAATGGCATTATTGCGCGCAAATGTCCAATGGAATGGTCATGGCAATACTGAATGTATTTGGTAGGCACTGGTGAGATATTTAAAAATACAATTTTAGGCTGTTTGCCTATGTTATCCTCAAACGGGTGATGTCCATATCAATAGGCCTACATTGTTACCTAATTCCACAGCGGCATAATTTCTTGACATGATCATGATCTATGGATGAACAGAACCCTTAAACACTTAGGCTCTAGCCCACCTAAATCAGCGTTTACTTTCAGCTGTCTACTTCAAGATGAGTTTACTAAGGTTCGGCTAACCGTTAAAAGCGGTGTTTTGTGCCAACACCTCTCCACGCTTTTACACTCTTGTTTGGCGTTGTGAAGAGGGGTTGCCTATAGGAACGTTTACAAACGGGGATATATACAGGATACAGCGCCAAACATGTCATTTCCTCTGACCGGCTATAAATAATCTGCCTTCAATCAAGGTGTACATCCTCTAACGCTGATTCTCTCCCAGCATGTTATGACATCCGTAGAGGATACGCTGAAACGTCAGTGCGCATTTGGTTTCCCCCCTGGTCCGGGAACAATCCTTTGCTCTGTTTAGTAGTCAAGACCAATACCCGGCAGCCCAACATGGCAAAGGCGTAAATTAGTACAAGCTTGGTCGTAGCTGAATAGGGGGAACCCTCCTGTTTTAGTAATAATTCCAACACGATCGCTGTATTAAATGACAGATCATGTGGATTTTTTCTCTCAAAGTGTAGCCAGCCCAGTTATGTCTAATGAAATAGTTCAAGCAACTGGCTTGACAGATAAACTAGCCATAACATAACGCTAACATGAGGCAGGAAATATTCTCTGAAGTGGCCATGACAACAACAAAAAATATTCCCTTACCGATAATAAACATTTATTCACACAGAGAGAGAGAGAGAGAGAGAGAGAGAGAGAGAGAGAGAGAGAGAGAGGGAGGGGGGGGGGGGGGGGGCAATGAGTAATAAAACATGAAAATAGTCTTTGGTCAGCATCCCCATCCAATAGGTCTGGATCGGTACCAGCACATCAGGTATAACAGACAGTTCTTTACCTAAACCGCGTAGATCCACAGAGGAGACGAGAGAACTCAAAACAGAAGCAGAACAGAGGGCACTGCTGAACGCCACACAACGGTTGTCTCATATCCTGCACTCGGTTATAATGTGTGCTGCAGCCTGTGTGGGCGCAGGTGTGCATGCCTTATGTACGGTAACGGCCCGTACCAGGCTTAATCGTTAACCCCGAGTGGTTAAGGCTGTCACTTTCCGACCGTCACATTGTTCCATTCAGAAGAACCATGCGAGCCTCTACATGCGCATCTACTGTATAAACCACATCCTGGCATAGGAAATCACAAGGCGGGTCCACCAGAGATGACGTGAGCACGTGTGCGTGAGAGCCCCCTCCTGCTTCTCCCTGTTTATAAATTAATGTTTATATTTTCTCCATGAACGGTTGAGCCACGTCTCTGTCCGAAAGCACGGAAGTGATTTGATCTATCCCTGCCAATAACACCCATGGAGCGAAGAGTTGGGATGGTTATAGACTGGATTCTTCATTGCATCTGAAGTGGACTTTCAGATAACCCTTTCACCAACACATCCTTATATAACTGGATTGGTCATCACCATGCTCATTCAGAAGTACACATAAACAATACATGATTAGGATGATATTCTAATATCTTTATAGTACACTAGTAGAGATCATAGACAATAGCACAGGGGAAATGGTATTGAGCCCAGGTCATCTGTACTTTCCAACACCTTGAAAGTGAGCTAAAACTTAGGCATTCACAGAATTACATCAACTATAATTTGACCTCAGCAACTGATAGGCTAGATATCAACTATGTGACTCAGGTCAAGGTACCAATGTGACCTGTTTTCACCAATGTCAAGTGGACTGACTAGGTAGTGATCTTGGGTCATCTGTTTCACTCAAGATGACATTTACCCAAAATGTTTATGTTTCTGTCTCCATATGACATGGTAAATATATACAATGCAAAAAAACAACGCTAAAGCCCATATAGGTGTTAGTGCTGGATTACACTCAGGGTTTTCACAATGGCAGGCAGGGGCCAAGTGCTGTTTCCTGTCGTTTGCTAACTGACTCGTTTTCAGATTGAAGTTGGGGTTGTACCAGGTTGGAGATGTAACAAGAAATACATAAAGTGTTAGCTACAGTTAGGGTTGCACATTTTGGGGAATATTCAGAGGTGGAAACTTTCCGTGGGAATTAACGGGAATATATGGGAATTAACGGGAATATATGAGAATTAATGAAAATATATGCAAATGAATATTAATACCATTTAAATGTAGATGTTTTTTTGCGTTGTATATGTTTACCATGTCATATGGAGACAGAAACAAACATTTTACCTTATCATAAGTAGACATAATTGCAAATGATTTCCTTCCAATATAAATAAATAAAACAATTTAGTTACGGATTGAACTAATTAAATGAGTTGACTATTCACACGGGGTTATTTCACTAAACAACAAAACAAAGGGAATATTGAATGATCCCCAATGATCCGTTGCATCTCCCAAAAAGGTTTTCAACATACATCTGTAAAATTATAGTCTAGAAACTAAAGCTTTGGTTGACTTTCTCTCAGGATTCCATGTCTTCTCCCTGGACCTCCTCAATGTCCACCTCTTGAACATCTGACTCTGAGACCTCATCTTCACTGTCACTTTCCAACTTTGTTGAGGATGGCTCGTTATCAGGCTCAAAAAGCCTCAAATTTGCCTGGATAGTCACCAATTTTTCAACCCTTGTATTGGTCAGCCTGTTGCGTGCTTTGGTGTGTGTGTTCCCAAACAAGGACCAGTTGTGCTCTGAGGTGGCTGATGTTGGTGGGATTTGGAGGATGATGAAGGCAACAGGGGAAAGAGCCTCAGATCTACAAATTCCCTTCCACCAGGTTGCTGATTAGATAAGTTGGCACGACTGCCATAATTTGCATCGCCATCCCAAAGCACTTGCTTGGAAGTGTACTTCGCCAGACTGCCAAGAACCTTGCCCTCTACCAGGCCAAGGTGGCGAGACATGGTAGTGATGACACCATAGGCCTTGTTGATCTCTGCACCAGACAGGATGCTCTTGCCAGCATACTTGGGGTCCAACATACGTATGTGCTTCAGGCAGAAGTCTTCACACTTTTTCATATATTTCAGAACTGCAGTTTCCTCTGCTTGGAGCAACAGTGAAGTGGGTAAGGCAGTACGGATTTCTTCTCTTACATATGCAAGTAGAGTCTGAACATCAGACAGGATGGCATTGTCTCCCTCAATCCATGCAATGGCTACTGCTATAGATTTCAGGAGTTTCAGGCTGCTTACCACTTTCTCCCAAAATACATAATCCAGGAGGATCCTCTCGATGGCTATTGTTATTCTTATTGTGTTACTTTTCATTCTTACTTTTTATTTGAGTCTACTTTGTAAATATTTTCTTCTTCTTGAACTGTTGATTAAGGGCTAAGAATTTCACGGTAAAGTCTACACCTGTTGTATTCAGCGCATGTGGCAAATACATTTTGATTTGATTTGATAGGGCTGTCCATATCGGCAGACTGTGATATAGCCATTTCTTGGAGTGATGCCTTCCCCTCCAGGAGACTGTCAAACATGATGACAACACCACCCCAATGGGTGTTGCTGGGTAGCTTCAATTTGGTGCTCTTACTCTTCTCACTTTGCTTGGTGAGGTAGATTGCTGCTATAACTTGATGATCCTTCACATACCTAACCATTTCCTTGGCTCTCTTGTAGAGTGTATCTATTGTTTTCAGTGTCATGATGACCTTGAGGAGCAGATTCAATGCATGAGCAGCACAGCCAATGGGTGTGATGTGAGGGTATGACTACTCCACTTTAGACCAAGCAGCCTTCATGTTCGCAGTATTGTACAGTGGGGAGAACAAGTATTTGATTAAGTCGGGTTTTTTGGGTATCTGTACCTTACTTACTGTACCTATTTATATTTTTGACAACTTTTACTTTTACTTCACTACATTCCTAAAGACAATAATGTATTTTTTACTCCATATATTTTCTCTGACACCCAAAAGTACTTGTTACATTTTGAATGCTTAGCAGGACAGGAAAATGGTCCAATTCATGAATGCTTCTTTTGTAAATTATGTTGGATTTTCAAAATACAGAAATCAGCCCCTTATGATGCATTTTTTATCATGTGATGCTGCGTTTTTGCATCATAAGAGGCAAAATGCATCATACAGGGATGATTTCTGTATTTTGAAAGTCACATATCTTGGAAACTTGAGTGCTGACAAGCAAAACATTTTGGGACTATGTCAACAATAGACTACTGAAACAATTACAAAAAGATAGTTTTGGGGTGGAGTTTTCATTTAAGTTAGTGAAGCATAGTGCTAAAACCTTTGGAAAGCACAGGTAAGAGTTTCCACAAACTGATTGAAGACAGTGGTTACATTTTTCTGATTCAAGATCTGTGTAGTAGACAGTGTGTAATCCCATGGGAGGGTTTGAGTGCTGTATAAACAAGTTGAGGAGGGGAAAAGAGAGAGAGAGAGCGAGAGAGAGCGAGAGAGAGAGAGAGAGAGAGAGAGAGAGAGAGAGAGAGAGAGATGCGGGCATAGAGGCAGACATACTGTACTTGCCTCCACTTCCCACCTTTCCTCCTTCTTCCCTCCCTCTTGCCCTCCCTAGGGGTGCCCAGCTAATGAGTTCCCCAAACTAGTAGCACCACAGGGATCAGGGGGCTTAGCAGCAGCAGGAATGATGGAGGAAGGCATACTGTTTATCATCACATCTCAGGCCTCTGGTGCTGCTGGTGCTGCCTGGCAGCCTGTATGCCTCAGTGGACACACACCACCTCAAACCATCTCCTGGAATGGTGCTGCCTGGCAGCCTGTATGCCTCAGTGTACACACACCACCTCAAACCATCTCCTGGAATGGTGCTGCCTGGCAGCCTGTATGCCTCAGTGTACACACACCACCTCAAACCATCTCCTGGAATGGCGGTGACAATCACTCCAGAGAATGCATTTCCACTGCTCCAGAGTCCAATGGCGGCAAGCTTTACACCACTCCAGCTGACGCTTGGCATTGCACATGGTAATCTTAGGCTTGTGTGCAGCTGCTCGGCCATTGAACCCCAGTGTTGTTCTTAATTTTTTACTATTTTCTACATTGTAGAATAATAGTGAAGACATCAAAACTATGAAATAACACATATAGTAACCAAAAAACGTTAAACAAATCAAAATATACAGTTTGAAGTCGAAAGTTTACATACATCTAGGTTGGAGTCATTAGAACTAGTTTTTTTTCAATCACTTGCCAAGTTGGTTAGGACATCTACTTTGGGAATGACAAGTCATTTTTTCAACAATTGTTTACAGACAGATTATTTCACTTATAATTCACTGTATCACAATTCCAATGGGTGAGAAGTTTACATACACTAAGTTGACTGTGCCTTTAAAACTTCTCAGGGCTGAAATCCCATTAACGGGATGGATATGATAACAGCCAGTGGAAGTGCAGGGTGCCAAATTCAAAACAACAGAAATCTCATAATTAAAATTCCTCAAACATACAACTATCTTATACCATTTTAAAGGTAATCTTGTTGTTAATCAAACGATTATGTTAGGTCAGAGCCAAGCCACAGAAAAACACAGGCATTTTTCCAGCCAAAGAGAGGAGTCACAAAAAGCAAAATAGAGATTAAATGAATCACTAATCTTTGATGATCTTCATCAGATGACACTCATAGGACTTCATGTTACACAATACATGTATGTTTTGTTTGATAAAGTTAATATTTATATAAAAAAATCTCAGTATACATTGGCGTGTTTTGTTCATTAGTTCCAAAAACATCCGTTGATTTTGCAGAGAGCCACATCAATTTACAGAAATACTCATTATAAATGTTGATGAAAATACAAGTGTTATGCATGGACTTTAGATACACTTCTCCTTAATGCAACCGCGGTGTTAAATTTCATAAAAGCTTTACGGAAAAAGCAAACTATGCAATAATCTGAGTACGGCGCTCAGAGAACAAATACATATATCCGCCATGTTGGAGTCAACAGAAGTCAGAAATAACATTATAAATATTCACTTACCTTTGATGATCTTCATCAGAATGCACTCCCAGGAATCCCAATTCCACAATAAATGTTTGATTTGTTCGATAATGTCCATAATTTATGTCAAAATAGCTACTTTTGTTATCCGTTTGGTAAACAAATCAAAACCCACGAAGAGCGTTCACTAGTTGCAGACGAAATGTCAAAAAGTTCCGTTACAGAATTTTGAATTTTGAAATTTGTCAAACTATGTATGGAATCAATCTTTAGGATGTAGTTAACATAAATATTCAGTAATATTCCAACCGGAGAATTCCTTTGTCTTCAGAAAAGCAAAGGAACGTGAGATACCTCTCATGTGAAATGTGCGTGACCAGCGCATGACTGCTGGCAGACCTCTGACTCATTCAGCCCCCCTTCATAGGAGAAGCATCAAACAAGTTTCTAAAGACGGTTGACATCCAGTGGAAGCCTTAGGAAGTGCAACATGAACAATATCCCACTGTAACGTCAATAGGGGCTGAGTTGAAAATTGACCAACCTCAGTTCCTGGTTTGATTTTTTCTCAGGTTTTTGCCTGCCATATGAGTTCTGTTATACTCACAGACATCATTCAAACAGTTTTAGAAACTTCAGAGTGTTATCTATCCAAAAATACTTGATAATACCTTATCAACTGGGACTGAGGAGCAGGGACTCTGGGCACCTCTGGGCACCTTATTCATCTAAGCTACTCAATACTGCCCCCCAGCGATAAGACGTTTTTAATTAAACAGCTTGGAAATTATGTCATGGCTTTAGCAGCTTCTGATAGGCTAATTGACATAATTTGAGTCAGTTGGAGGTGTACCTGTGGATGTATTTCAAGGCCTACCTTCAAACTCAGTGCCTCTTTGCTTGACACAATGTGGAAATCAAAAGAAATCAGCAAAGACAGAAAAATATTGTAGACCTCCACAAGTCTGGTTCATCCTTGGGAGCAATTTCCAAACGCCTGAAGGTATCACGTTCATATATACAAACAATAGTAAGCAAGTCTAAACACCATGGGACCACGCAGCCGTCATTCCGCTCAGGAAGGAGACATGTTCTGTCTCTTAGAGATGAACGTACTTTGGTGCGAAAAGTGCAAATCAATCCCAGAACAACAGCAAAGGACCTTGTGAAAATGCTGGAGGAAACAGGTGCAAAAGTATCTATATCCACAGTAAAACAAGCCCTATATCAACATAACCTGAAAGGCCGCTCAGCAAGATAGAAGCCACTGCTCCAAAACCTCTATAAAAATGCCAGACTACGGTTTGCAACTGCACATGGGGACAAAGATTGTACTTTTTGGAGAAATGTCCTCTGCTCTGATGAAACAAAAATAGAACTGTTTGGCTTGCAAGCTGAAGAACACCATCCCAACCGTGAAGCACGGGGGTGGCAGCATCATGTTGTGGGGGTGCTTTGCTGCAGGAGGGACTGGTGTACTTCACAAAATAGATGGCATCATGAGTAGGAAAAATTATGTGGAAATATTGAAGCAACATCTCAAGACATCAGTCAGGAAGTTTGGTCACAAATGGGTCTTCCAAATGGACAATGGCACCAAGCATACTTCCAAAGTTGTGGCAAAATGGCTTAAGGACAACAAAGTCAAGGTATTGGAGTGGCCATCACAAAGCCCTAACCTCAATCCCATAGAAAAATTGTGGGCAGAACTGAAAAAGTGTGAGCGAGCAAGGAGGCCTACAAACCTGACTCAGTTACACCAGTTCTGTCAGGAGGAATGGCAATTTAAAGGCAATGTTACCAAATACTAATTGAGTATATGTAAACTTCTGACCCACTGGGAATGTGATGAAATAAATAAAAGCTTATTTAAATCATTCTCTCTGCTATTATTCTGACATTTCACATTCTTAAAATAAAGTGGTGAACCTCACTGACCTAAGACAGGGAATTTTTACTAGGATTAAATGTCAGGAATTGTGAAAAACTGAGTTTAAATATATTTGGCTAAGGTGTATGTAAACTTTCGACTTCAACCGTATTTTAGATTATAGATTCTTCAAAGTAGCCACCCTTTGCCTTGATGACAGCTTGGCACACCCTTGGCGTTCTCTCAACCAGCTTCATGAGGTCGTCACCTGGGATGTTTTTCCAGTTCCCACATATGCTGAGCACTTGTTGACTGCTTTTACTTCATTCTGTGGTCCAACTCATTACCAACCATCTCAATTGGGTTGAGGTCAGGTGATTGTGGAGGCCACATCATCTGATGCAGCACTCCATCACTCTCCTTCTTGGTCAAATTGCCCGTACACAGACTGGAGGTGTGTTAAAACCTAGAATTTTGCCCCATGGCAAAATGTGTAGAATTGCATCAAGCTTGCTTAGAAGCTGCAACATTGTCTCTACGCCTAATGGCAAAATGTGTAGAATTGCACAAAATGTATTCTAAAATGTAAAAATGTTCTCTCCGCTGTCAAGAGGGGGGCTGCTAAATGTGGGTACGCAGACCCATGAGCAACCGCAGCCCCTCATGATGAGTTCAGATTTTTAGTGGCCCCACCCAAATCAAAGTTGCCATCCCTGGACTAGAGAAACAGGAGCAGGGTGTCTCTGTGGTTTGGATGATGGCTGCTTGGGGACACATTGATGCGATGTCATCATGTCACATGTCAATTACCTCTGCCAAATCTGCCAGGCTAGTTATGCTCTCTGTGCATTGTGTGTTTGGGAGAGAGAGAGAGATAGAGAGAGAGAGAGAGAGAGAGAGAGAGAGAGAGAGAGAGAGAGAGAGAGATGATATTATACTTGTGCAGAGATGTTGTATGCTCACTTGCTCCACGTCACACAGGTTAACACAGATGTGTGTCCTCAGAAGATGGCTGATCCTGTTGTCCATAGTGAGTCTGTTGTATGTGTGCTGTGCTCTGGAAGGAGCCTGTTCTATTGTGGTGTGCAAGTGCGAGCCGGGGCTGAATGAATGACTCTGTGAAGGGGGGTTGTGTGACCTCTCTCACAATGATAGTGCTGTACGAGACAACCCTGTCAAAAAGACTAGCCGTGCCCATATCTGTAAAACCAGAAAAACCACAATGGTTAATCAGAATCTGTGGTGCGTCTGAGGTGAGAGAAGGACAGAGGCAGACGGGCAGAGGAGGGGGTCAGTGAGTCTAGACATGCTGAACTGAGCTGAGAGCAGTGGGACAGGAAGCAGAGACTGGCCCGACCGGCAAGACACACACACACACACACACACACACACACACACACACACACACACACACACACACACACACACACACACACACACACACACACACACACACACACACACACACACACTACGAGGGAGTTCTGAGTTGTAACATTATTATAAAATTGGTGTCCCACTGGACGTCAAGTCAACGTCTATTCCACCATTGGGCCACCATTGTTCCTGTACCCAAGAAAGCTAAGGTAACTGAGCTAAACGACTACCGCCCCGTAGCACTCACTTCCGTCATCATGAAGTGCTTTGAGAGACTAGTCAAGGACCATATCACCTCCACCCTACCTGACACCCTAGACCCACTCCAATTTGCTTACCACCCCAATAGGTCCACAGACGATGCAATCGCAACCACACTGCACACTGCCCTAACCCATCTGGACAAGAGGAATACCTATGTGAGAATGCTGTTCATCGACTACAGCATAGTAACACCATAGTATCCTCCAAACTCGTCATCAAGCTCGAGACCCTGGGTCTCGACAACCGCCCTGTGCAACTGGGTACTGGACTTCCTGACGGGCCGCCCCCAGGTGGTGACAGTAGGTAACAACATCTCCACCCCATTGATCCTCAACACTGGGGCCCCACAAGGGTGCGTTCTGAGCCCTCTCCTGTACTCCCTGTTCACCCATGACTGTGTGGCCATGCACGCCTCCAACTCAATCATCAAGTTTGTGGATGACACTACAGTGGTAGGCTTGATTACCAACAACGACGAGACGGCCTACAGGGAGGAGGTGAGGGCCCTCGGAGTGTGGTGTCAGGAAAATAACCTCACACTCAACGTCAACAAAATGAAGGAGATGATTGTGGTCTTCAGGAAATAGCAGAGGGAGAACCCCCCTATCCACATCGACGGGACAGTAGTGGAGAGGGTAGTAAGTTTTAAGTTCCTCTCACGGACAAACGGAATTGGTCCACCCACACAGACAGGGTTGTGAAGAAGGCGCAGCAGCGCCTCTTCAACCTCAGGAGGCTGAAGAAATTTGGCTTGTCGCCAAAAGCACTCACAAACTTCTACAGATGCACAATCGAGAGCCTCCTGTCGGGCTGTATAACCGCCTGGTACGGCAACTGCTTCGCCCACAACGATAAGGCTCTCCAGAGGGTAGTGAGGTCTGCACAACGCATCACCAGGACATCTACACCACCTGATGTCACAGGAAGGCCATAAAGATAATCAAGGACAACAACCACCCGAGCCACTGCCTGTTCACCCCGCTATCATCCAGAAGGCGAGGTCAGTACAGGTACATCAAAGCAGGGACCGAGAGACTGAAAAACAGCTTCTATCTCAAGGCCATCAGTGTTAAACAGCCATCACTAACATTGAGTGGCTGCTGCCAACATACTGACTCAACTCCAGCCACTTTAATAATGGGAATTGATGGGAAATGATGTAAAATATATCACCAGCCACTTTAAACAATGCCACTTAATATAATGTTTACCTACCCTACATTACTCATCTCATATGTATATGTATATACTGTACTCTATATCATCTACTGCATCTTTATGTAATACATGTATCACTAGCCACTTTGTTTACATACCCTACATTACTCATCTCATATGTATATACTGTACTCGATACCATCTACTGCATCTTGCTTATGCCATTCTGTACCATCACTCATTCATATATCTTTATGTACATATTCTTTATCCCTTTACACTGTGTGTATAAGGTAGTAGTTTTGGAATTGTTAGGTTGGATTACTTGTTGGTTATCACTGCATTGTCAGAACTAGAAGCACAAGCATTTCGCTACACTCGCATTAACATCTGCTGTGTATGTGACAAATAACATTTTATTTGATTTGGTTGAACGTAATTTTGTTGAAATGATGTGGAAACAATGTTGATTCAACCAGTGTGTGCCCAGTGGGGTGTCTCTCATACAGAAATTAAACTTCAACGTGTGGGTCAATCAATGGTGTGGGTGTATCCGGGGTGAATGTGCATCTGTAGACTTCATTCAGTCAAGTAGATTTCCATTTGGAATGTATTCAGGCATATGGGGGCCTGATAGACCTACTTGACACACATTTGAGTCCTTGCAGGATTTCAGAGAATATGGAAACTCACAGGGTTTCCCTTAATCATTTAAAATGATTTAGCTTTGGATTTAGAGCATGACATTTATTTCATACTACAATTATGGTCACATTCTCCCACTTCTGAGCTTTCATCAGACACCTTTCTTGAAATTCTGAGTGTTAAAGGAATTGGGAGGTTGGGTGTAGGGTAAAGTAGAGTAGATCTGACTGTATTGGCAAATATAGGCCATTATAGGCCACTGAAATGTACATGAAACATCATGTTAACAAATGATACATTTGTCTCTGTCTGGAGTTCCAGCATGTGAAGTCGTGGGCCGCTAATATAAAATAATTACTGTTCTATTAATTACTATCATTAATTACTATCTAGTGATTCAATTTCTATGGGGCCTCCTGTAATTGCATCGCTGTTGCTCCCTAGCCTATCAGCCACAGGCCCGGTGGATTGAGGACATATCTTGACACCACAGGGTCATGGTTAGAGAGTGTAAGCTCTCCGATCAGACACAGAGAGTATGGAAAGATCTGGCCCGGGTCAGTCTGTTAACCAGTCAATACAACTACTGGAGGTATGCAGGAGTTTTTCCTTTCTTGAAAGCCTCCATTACTCAAAAACCTGCGCCATCCCTCTGTCTGCCCGGTTACACTGGTGTATGAATGTTTGTTTTAGTACAGCTAAAAATAATGACATTTGCTGCCGGAGGACAGAAATAGGTAACCAAAGTGGGTGGTGAGACTGTAGAGATGGTGTTGGCACTGCTGGGGGGTTCTGGTTGGACAGTAGGGGCACTCAGAGGGTTAATGATTCTCTTCCTTCTTTTGTCTCCTCCATATTCTCCAACAGGAAGTGAGGTGGCAAAGGGACAAAAAACAGCATTCACCCTGGCAAAGCTTCAGGAAAGCGCTTCTCCGTAGCAACCGGGGGGCAGTCTGTGCCAGTTCTGTGCCAGTTCTGTCCCTGTGTTTCTTTGAGCCCAGAAGAATGTCAGGGGAGATTTGGAACCTTCCCTTGGGCCTTGGTGAATAGCTGTCCGCTGACCTGCCCCCCCCCCCCCTTCACTACCTCCTTTAAAAGTTCAGAGGCCCAAATAAGCAAATTCAACCATCAGGTTTGTGGATATTTTTTGTCTCACACTGCACAATCTGGCTGAACATATTTGCTTGTGCTCTTTCAAAGTTACATTTTCTAAAAAATTTTGAACCTTTATTTAACTAGGCAAGCCAGTTAGGAACAAATTATTATTTTCAATGACGGCCTAGGAACAGTGGGTTAACTGCCTTGTTCAGGGGCAGAATGACAGATTTTTACCTTGTCAGCTCGGGGATTCGATCTTGCAACCTTTCGGAGGCCCCATAGAAATTGAATCACTAGATAGTAACCTTTCGGTTGCTAGTCCAACACTGTAACCGCCCAACGCTCTAACCGTCTAACACTCTAACCACTAGGCTACCTGCTCTAACCGTCTAACACTCTAACCACTAGGCTACCTGCTCTAACCGTCTAACACTCTAACCACTAGGCTACCTGCCGCTTCACTGTAACTTTGTTAAAAGGAATCACTTACAGTTTTTTCCAACTGCTTACACACAAAATCTTTTCATGTCACACGTTTTTTTAAACCTCTCACTCAAAGTGCAAAACTACACACCAAATATCCAAAACCATAAGCTATTTCTCAGCCTTTGACTCAGTTGTCAATTGCATAAAACACTTTTTTCAAAACACGACACACAATTCTCTACCTAAAACACAAAAATCTAACAGGAAGTGACTTGCTTTCCTTTTCCAAACACAACCAATCAAAATGCTACACTTATTCACCAGGTCACACACACACTCCTCACATGTGCAAACACTAATAGCTTAACTGATCACTAACCAATCACTGCTTTACTGTAGTATAGGCCTATAAATAGGTCAAAGGTCAGATTACCTGTTTTGAACAACTGGACAACAATGGACAGAGAGCAAGATAAGTAGGAGGAGAGGAAGAGGAAGAAGAGGACGAGGGCAAAAGCAAAGAAGAGAAGGAAGGAGAGCCATCTCTGATGAGATTAGGGCAACACTTGTTGATCATGTGATCAACCACGGTTTGAGAGTCCAGCCCAACTTGATTCGATTTACAGTGGCGTCCATAATTCGAACCTTCAGAAATGTGAACAGGTATGCAACTATCTAATGACTATTTTAGCATTACAGTAATGTACTGTAAAATACGTATGACTGCATAGTATTGCATAAACATTTGTAACTCTAAGCCATCCATTTACTGCATTGAATGAATGAGGTTGGTTATCATGCTGTACTACATTTTTTTTTTACATTGTTTACAGTTCCTCTGCTGAACACATACTGTGTTTGAATTCTTTACAGAGTGGAAAGGCAAAGACATCATGGAGGACGAGGACGCTTGTTTACAGATGTACAAGAGACTGCAATTATAAATATGGTTTTGGCCAACAATGCAATTAGGAATCGAGAGATAAGAGAGCATATCTTGAATAATGACACCATATTTAACAACATCAATGCTGTAAGCCTGTCGACCACACAACACATCCTCCAACGGCACCGAGTGACGATGAAACAACTTTACAAGGTGCCATTTGAGAGAGTCAAGAATATGCGACATGACTTTGTAGAGGTATGTATGCAACACTACTTCCAGTACCATATTTACTCATCTGTATATCCTTTTGTCTGTTACAGAGAGTATTGGAGCTGGATGCCCATGTAATTCGCCATTAATTTATTTATGTGGATGAGGTTGGCTTCAACCTCACCAAAACCAGGCACCGCGGAAGAAATGTAATAGGACAGAGGGCCATTATCGATGTCCCTGGACAGCGTGGGGGTAATATAACCATGTGTGCTGCCATCACTCAAAACGGGGTCCTCGATCACAATGCCACACTGGGTCCGTACAACACAACACCGGCCATATGCTCACTTTTCTGGATGCAATTTACACAATGCTTGTCCCTGATCCAGATCAGGAGCCTGCTATATTTGTGGTTTTATGGGACAATGTTAGTTTTCACCAGGCTGTTCTGGTCCAAAACTAGTTTGCCACCCATCCACAATTTGTAGTTTTGTACCTACCCCCATATTCACCTTTTCTAAATCCCAAAGAGGAATTATTCTCAGCCTGGCGCTGGAAAGTGAATGATCGCCAACCCTATGCCCGCATGCCGCTTCTCCAGGCAATGGAGGACGCATGTGGGGACATAGAGGTTGCCTCTGTCCAAGGTTGGATACGCCATGCTAGGAGATACTTCCCTCCATGTGGGGACATAGAGGTTGCCTCTGTCCAAGGTTGGATACGCCACGCTAGGAGATACTTCCCTTGATGTTTGGCAAGAGAAAACGTATCTTGTGATGTGGACGAAGTATTGTGTCCAGACCCAGGCCGGAGAAGAGATGAAGCGTAGCTTAGCACTGGTGACACCCCCCCCCACCACCACCAATTCCTGGACTGCCCCCTCCGGGACCCCACACACACAATTGTGTTCTTTACTGTATTCTAAAGAATATACTTTTTGTTTACATCTGTTTATGGTTTTGTTGTATGCTACTGTATACAACAGTAATGTTTGGCCTAATAAATATTTTCTGTTTCTACATTGCATTGGTGTTTACAGTGTACTTGTTACCCCTCTCAGTAGATTACTTTCACTGTAGAACATTGCATTGGTGTTTACAGTGTACTTGTTACCCCTCTCAGCAGATTACTTTCACTGTAGAACATTGTATTGAAATGTAGATATAAGCCTATGAAAGACCAAAGAGCTTTAGATTTAGAACAACAGTGTTTACATGGTATATCCAAAAATGTACTATTATGAAAGCAGTGTTTGCCATTTGATGCAAATGCTTCACTCTGACATGTGTTTATGGCATTTTGAATACAGTGTTACATTTTGAATGAGATGTGGGGCATTTTGCATTTTGTGTGTGCAGTTTTGGGAATTGTGTGTAGAGTTTTGAAAAAAAGGAGATTGTTTTAAAAACTTGTGTAAGCAGTTGGAAAAAACTGTAATACGATAGATTTATTTGATTTTCCTGGTAAAAATGTACAGTCATTCAAATCTGAACACGACTTAAAAACTAGCTAGCATAAAACATCACAATTTCAAGCAACCCAGGCCACTTCATCACCAACCACATACAGAGCACAGTACCGTAACTGATGGATCTACAAATCAGTCAGCCAGTCAGTTAGTCAAGATGGAAACTTGGAAAGTGGTTATGTCTATAATGTACTTTAGAGTTAGGTCAGCGATAAACATTTACAGTGGACAACATCACTCATTCACACCAAACTCACTGACAGGAAATGATGCAGTTTGTCAACCTGCATCATGTAAGAGATTAACAAGGAACCTCACCCATTAACCACCACACCTCTCTCTGTGTGTGTGTGTGTGTGTGAGTGTGTGTGTGTGTGTGTGTGAGTGAATGAACTTAATTTATGCATCTCATAACCATTCATCTTCTTACCATCAAGGAAGCAGAATCATAGATGACCGTTAGGGGGTTGGTCCTAGGGGGTGGAGGGGTGTGATCCTTAACCTTAGTGGATGAGGACACACTCTGCCCTCACTCAAGCATGAATGTCCTCTCTTCTGTATAACCCCAGGGAATATGTAGAACACGTTTTGTTGCATATGTATAGGATGAGTGTTGACTGGCCCGTATTTCTGTATCTGACCCATGTTTCAGGGTCAGGTGTGGGCTACCATGTACCTGGCAGATGTAAACCCAGGGCAGGTACAGTACACAGAGGGAGGAGGGGAGATGGTGCTTTAGCTTTTGCTGTTAGACAGTTGAGACCACAGAGATGGAAGCAACGGTAAAGGTTGATCTGATCAAGAAGATCTCATACTGTATGTTCCATAGCCAGCTAAGGTGGGATGTTGTACGGTGCAAATTGTGATTAAACAGTTATGCATATACAGTATATAAACTCAGCAAAAAAGAAACGTCCCTTTTTCAGGACCCTATCTTTCAAAGATGATTAGTAAAAATCCAAATAACTTCACAGAGGGTTTAAACTCTGCTTCCCATGCTTGTTCAATGAACCATAAACAATTAATGATCTTGCACCTGTGGAACGGTCGTTAAGACACTAACAGCTATCAGACGGTAGGCAATTAAGGTCACAGTTATGAAAACTTAGGACACTAAAGAGACCTTTCTACTCACTCTGAAAAACACCTTGTGCCTATGGGCACAAACCCACCGTCGCTGGACCAGACAGGACTGGCAAAAAGTGCTCTTCACTGACGAGTTGCGGTTTTGTTTCACCGTGGGTGACGGTCGGATTCGCTTTTATCGTCGAAGGAATGAGCGTTACACCGAGGCCTGTACTCTGGAGGGGGATCGATTTGAAGGTGGAGGGTCCGTCATGGTCTGGGGCGGTGTGTCACAGTATCATCGGACTGAACTTGTTGTCATTGCAGGCAATCTCAACGCTGTGCGTTACAGGGAAGACATCCTCCTCCCTCATGTGGTACCCTTACTGCAGGCTCATCCTGACATGACCCTCTGGCATGACAATGACACCAGCCATTCTGCTCGTTCTGTGCGTGATTTCCTGCAAGACAGGAATGTCAGTGTTCTGCCATGGCCAGCAAAGAGCCCGGATCTCAATCCCATTAAGCAAGTCTGGGACCTGTTAGATCGGAGGGTGAGGGCTAGGGCAATTCCCCCCAGAAATGTCCGGGAACATGATGGAAGAGTGGGGTAACATCTCACAGCAAGAACGGGCAAATCTGGTGCAGTCCATGAGGAGGAGATGCATTGCAGTACTTAATGCAGCTGGTGGCCACACACTGACTGTTAATTTTGATTTTGACCTCCCCCCTTTGTTCAGGGACTCGTTATTCAATTGTTGTTAGTCACATGCCTGTGGAACTTGTTCCTTTTGTCTCAGCTGTTTGCTGAAAATAAATGCAGTTGACAGTGAGAGGACGTTTCTTTTTTTTGCTGAGTTTGTGATAGTATGTTTGTGAAGGGGATTGTTTGTCTCTGAGGTCTATAGACAGTAGTCTGTACTTTACCCAGATGCTTAGATCACACCGACAGCATCATTGCATGTTGGTACACCAGAATTACATTCATTTCCAATGAAACGCTGGGTTTGCCTTGCAGCGTTGCGTTGCAGAGGCAGTTGCAGTGAGGTCGGTGGTAGACCGCTTGACAGAAACGGTAGCAAAAGCTTATTGTTGAACTTTTGTTGCACACATATCCAGATGATGCTGCAACTATTTTGCGCAATGACGCTGTCGGTGTGTTGGAAGTGAGACAAACACACACAGCTCAGAGGGTCTCAGAATTCTATCAGGAAATGCCCCAGATATGGGTTTATAATTTCACTTTTAAAATAATGATGCAACATGTCTATTTGACATTCTGGTCAATTCTGATCTTTTCAAAGAGCCAGGAGCAAACTGACTACTAAAAATGTTCAACGACTCCCGGAGACAATGGGAATTCAATACAAGTGCATGTACTGTAGACAGCTCTACTAAATACAGTATTACTAAAGACCAATGCATTTCAGTCAGAAATCCTTTGTCAGGCAGAAGACAAAGTTAAGATGAAAGTTTAAAGACCCAGGAACAGACGAGACCAAAATATTCAGATATCCACAGACAGCACAGAAAGTAAACATTTCACGCAAATGTCTACACCTGTTGTATTCGGCGCATGTGACAAATAAAATGTGATTTAATGAAAAACAACAAACAGTTGAAACAAAGTAATTCTTGTCACTTCCCTGAAGATCTGGGATGGGCACCAACACAATCCCGGTCCTGGTCTATATGCCGCCGTCTTTACAGAAAAAAATGAAATCATTAAAATACTTCCCCAGAGAGCATGACTAAGCCCCAGAGGATCATTAAAATACTTCCCCAGAGAGCATGTCTTAACCCCAGAGGATCATTAAAATACTTCCCCAGGGAGCATGACTTAGCCCCTGAGGATCATTAAAATACTTCCCCAGAGAGCATGACTTAGCCCCAGAGGATCATTAGCTTCTTTAAAAAATGCATGTATTTCTGTAAATGAATGTATTAATCACAGTCATTTACCATTCTCATTCTCAGAGTGGAAACGTTGTTTGCAGAGCTCACAACCTGCTACACTTGTGAGAAACGCGTTTTGGTTTATTTCATAGCATTATTTAGGCCCTATGGGTTTTGTGTCTGGTTTGATTCTCTGTCCTGTTAATGTCAACAGTGTGCATGCCTGAGCAAGCATAAAGTAGGCTACCTGGCCTGCTGTGCGCAAATGTTAGAAAGAGCCCATTTGGGGTTGTCTGATATCTGACCACCACTAATAATAAGCTGAGCTTGTCAGTCATTGTTTTCTTCACCTCACACAGTAAGTCAACAAATCCTCTTTTTTTTTTTTTTACATCCACTGTGAATGATAAGCTAATAGTTCCTCACAGTATTTGAAAAATCTTTCCAACACATTCCCCCTCAATAATCACCAAGCCTCAGTGTGAAATAGCAAAATGTCATATACCCAGTTAAAACATCATAAAATGCTTGAACACTATTCCCTTGTGTAAAAACAGCTCTGTCCTGAGCTCACTGGTGTGGAAACTCTGAGGGTCCAAAATAGTTGATACAATGTTGCAAGGTCGCTAGCCAGTTGATTGATTTGATACAATGTTGCACATCACTAGCAATAGCTCAAGTCAAGACCAACAGAAAGGGAGGCAGACAGGCGGAGTAGACAGATGAATGTGATTGACAGAACCTGAATTTTCATCAGGATATTTTCTACTGTTTTTATGTATTTTTACTTAGTTGACAATGGAAGTTTTCCGCCTACTGATGATTTGGCCAATAGGCTATCTCTGAGTCCCGTGCACTCATTTCCAATAGCTCGTGGTTTAGACCTATCAATGTGTCCATAAGGCAGAGGCTGGTGCTCTCGCATTAGTTGAATTTTAACTTTTAGATTTTTTTATCATTTTCATTCAGATTTGTTTTATTAACCACGTAACAACGATTTTGAGAAGAAAAAAAACGTATATTTGAAATGAAACTGTCACACAGATGGTAGAAATGGTAGAATAAATTCTTAGCTTCCCCAAACATGGAACTCACGTGTCACGCCACCTACTGTATGTCAGCTATTGGCCCACCCAAGTTTATCAGGCATCACTTTGTCTTGGAAAATGCGGTTCGTATTTTCTTCTTCGCCATGATCAGCTAAGAAATGGATGATTAAGTCTAATTATCATGACAGTTTAGCCCAATGACTGAAACTCCGGGACAGCAGTCATGAGTAGCCTAATTTCATTCCATAGGCTATTGTCCTGCTTTTAGGATATGGTGTGTTTGTTAACATGTTAATTCATATTCACAACGATGCAAATGTGTATTTTCTATGGCGCCATTTAGGCTATTTGATTGGAAACACACATGATGTAAAAAGTGTCTGTCTCATGTCATAAATTCGGTTGCCCTGTGGGCTTTTTCCACTCCTCAATTGTCCAGTGTTGGTGATTGTGTGCCCACTGGAGCCGCTTCTTGTTTTTAGCTGATAGGAGTGGAATCTGGTGTGGTCGTCTGCCGCAATAGTCCATCCGTGACAAGGATCTATGAGTTGTGCGTTCCAAAATGGCGTTCTGCACACCACTGTTGTACTGCGCCGTTATTTGTCTGTTAGCTTGCACAATTCTTGCCATTCACCTTCGACCTCTCTCATCAATGAGCTGTTTTCACTCACAGGATTCCCACTGACTGGATGCATTTTGGTTGTTGCACCATTCTGGGGAAACCCGAGAGACTGTTGTGCGTGAAAAGCCCAGTAGGGCAGCGGTTTCTGTGATAGTCGCTTAGGTCTCCCGTTTTGCCCATACTAACGTTCAATCGAACAGTAACTGAATGCTTCGATGCCTGTCTGCTTGATTTACAGTATATAGCAAGCCACGGCCACTCGACTCACTGTCTGTAGGAACAATCCATTTTCGTGAACGGGGTGGTACCTAATAAACTGGCCAGTCAGTGTATGTTAGATGACTTTGATTGAGTGTTGGTTGAGCGCAGCAATGCTCTAGGTTGCGGTCTACTCCTGCCTAGTGGGCGGGCCGGCCCTGGGCACCATTGTTAGTAACGTTACATTGAATTCCTCATGGCAGGATGGCTGTGATGCTCTGATCATTTTGTTACTTCCTGCCTTGGTCACATGCTCTCAACCAATCATATTCTGACACAGACGAGCTGAAGGTGAAGCCATGACTTCCTTCCTTCCCCACTTTTCTCCCCATATCCTCAGTAGCCACATTGTCTTTCGACAGGTGGCATCACTCCTATGAGATACTAGTCTTTTGACTGAGAATTTCACAATCTGACAAAAGACAATGTCATAGCCATTTAGGGGCCTAGGGCTGACAGAATATGACTGTGATCCATTGAAAGGATACAGCAGTTATGGATACTACCCATATCATGGCCTGTTGGCAGCAGTCACGAATGAACAGTTAAACATGTGACTAGTCTGAACTGAAGCTGTCCCACTGTCCATCATAATGTCTCCTTCTCTCACTGCTGCAGGGCAGGGCCATAGAGGCAGGCCATTTACCCCGAGTTAATAATGTGGAAAAAGCACAGGGGAGAATACAGTGGTCACAGAAAACAGTCAAGCCTGGGACACGCAAACTCTCTCCTCTGAAAGCAAACAATCCATTAGGCAGTGGTGACTCAGTGTGTGTGTGTGTAGGGGCAAAGAGGGGTCAGGGGGTGAATTTAAACCAAAAATGGACACCAGCAGTCATCACAAACAGGAAGTCTAAGTTACAGCATTAGAATTAAAAGGACTAAGGTTTCCATTCACAACAAATCACCTCTGTGGTGGATGAAGAGGAGGAATATTATTTTGAGGAATGTTAATGTTGGTTTCTCAAATGATTGCCTCGCCTGGTTCACCAACTACTTCTCTGATAGAGTTCAGTGTGTCAAATCGGAGGGTCTGCTGTCCGGACCTCTGGCAGTCTCTATGAGGGTGCCACAGGGTTCAATTCTTGGACAGACTCTCTTCTCTGTATACATCAATGAGGTCGCTCTTGCTGCTGGTGAGTCTCTGATCCACCTCTACGCAGACGACACCATTCTATATACTTCTGGCCCTTCTTTGGACACTGTGTTAACAACCCTCCAGGCAAGCTTCAATGCCATACAACTCTCCTTCCGTGGCCTCCAATTGCTCTTAAATACAAGTAAAACTAAATGCATGCTCTTCAACCGATCGCTACCTGCACCTGCCCGCCTGTCCAACATCACTACTCTGGACGGCTCTGACTTAGAATACGTGGACAACTACAAATACTTAGGTGTCTGGTTAGACTGTAAACTCTCCTTCCAGACCCACATCAAACATCTCCAATCCAAAGTTAAATCTAGAATTGGCTTCTTATTTCGCAACAAAGCATCCTTCACTCATGCTGCCAAACATACCCTTGTAAAACTGACCATCCTACCAATCCTCAACTTCGGCGATGTCATTTACAAAATAGCCTCCAATACCCTACTCAACAAATTGGATACAGTCTATCACAGTGCAATCCGTTTTGTCACCAAAGCCCCATATACTACCCACCATTGCGACCTGTACGCTCTCGTTGGCTGGCCCTCGCTTCATACCCGTCGCCAAACCCACTGGCTCCATGTCATCTACAAGACCCTGCTAGGTAAAGTCCCCTTATCTCAGCTCGCTGGTCACCATAGCATCTCCCACCTGTAGCACACGCTCCAGCAGGTATATCTCTCTAGTCACCCCCAAAACCAATTCTTTCTTTGGCCGCCTCTCCTTCCCGTCCTCTGCTGCCAATGACTGGAACGAACTACAAAAATCTCTGAAACTGGAAACACTTATCTCCCTCACTAGCTTTAAGCACCAACTGTCAGACCAGCTCACAGATTACTACACCTGTACATAGCCCACCTATAATTTAGCCCAAACAACTACCTCTTTCCCTACTGTATTTTATTTATTTATTTATTTAGCTCCTTTGCACCCCATTATTTTTATTTCTACTTTGCACATTCTTCCACTGCAAATCTACAATTCCAGTGTTTTACTTGCTATATTGTATTTACTTCGCCACCATGGCCTTTTTTTGCCTTTACCTCCCTTATCTCACCTCATTTGCTCACATCGTATATAGACTTGTTTATACTGTATTATTGACTGTATGTTTGTTTTACTCCATGTGTAACTCTGTGTCGTTGTATGTGTCGAACTGCTTTGCTTTATCTTGGCCAGGTCGCAATTGTAAATGAGAACTTGTTCTCAACTTGCCTACCTGGTTAAATAAAGGTGAAATAAATAAATAAATAAATAAAAAATGTAATTGATGCTTATAACATGTTTATTTCAACTGTTCACAATACATTCTAAAACTCAATTTCACTCCAACATTCTACAATGGTTCATTCCAACATTCTAGAACTCTTGCTTTTGAATCGATGGTGTGTCAAACAGGGCTTGTAAATCAGTGGCTTAAAAATGTAAGAGTAATGCTTATGTTCCACCTATTTTTCCCAGGTTAGCATTTTTCATCATGAATCTTGTTCAGGAGGCAGCTCTGCAGAAAGTTTACTAGCTGGCACAGCCACAAAGTCAGAAAATCTGATTTTAAACCTAACCATAACCTTAACCCTAGCCTTAAATTAAGATTTTTAGAATTTTTACAATATAGCCAATTTTTATGTTCCAGCTGGCCTATCTAGCGGGAATTGCTCAGTTCTGCCTCCAGGACAAGACTCATCCCAGTAAATGTCAACCTGCCTATTTTTCTCACCTTGGTGAGGAATTAGTATTTTCTAAAGACAAGTGTTTCAGGGCGCAGTTATAAATTCACTGGGTCATTGAGTTTGAGGGAGAAGGTACAAAACTGAGCGTGTGTTTGCATAGTTAGTGTGAACTTGGATCATTTGTTTTATCATGCTTTGACCTATTGCCAGGGGCCCCAGGCAAAGGCCAGCCTGAGCCCAGACCCCCCCCCCCCCCCCCCCCCCCCTTAATGTGCCATGAACACAATCATGAGGTTTTCATCTGATTGTCAAACAAATCACTTCAAAAGTAGGCTACCTTCTCACATTCACCCACAATAATTCCAGTATCCAAAAATTAGAGTGAGCAAAACAGCACCCTCTGTCTTACTATATGTAGCCCATGTATTGGATGCTGTCTGGCCAAATGACATGCCATACTCTTTATGACCTGACCGCATCAGATACGTGGGCTGCACATGTTCTATCAGCAGCAGCTGTCTTTTTTACTAAAGAAATGTATTAACTTAGGTCATTCTTCTGTTAAAATGAAAATGACATTTTTATTTTCTTGGCTCCGCTCTGAAAACACCTCATTGTTGCATGTTAATTTCAATGAAAGTCCCATTTGCAATCATATCATGTGGAACAATGCACGAGAACTCTGTCAGGAGGGTGGGGGCAGCAGCAGTTGGTGGGCCTTGAGACGGAGCATGGCAGGGCCTCGAGCGGAGAAAAAACAAACATTACTAGTATAGTTTCACGAGACCCCTTGATGATGTGATTGCCTCTTCTGCCTAATGGTAAATCCACCACTGCCTATTGATACTGTCAAACCACAACGACTGTTGAACAAAAGGATACGTACACCATAAATGGTGGCTATGTAGATGGTGCCAACACTGTGAGGATTGTAAGCCTGTTTAGAATGTTTTAAATCTCCCACAATTTATAGTTTATATGTTGTTTAATTGCCATCTAGTGGTGAATAGTGAGATTGCAAGGCCATTTTCAACACCAACCAGATGCAGAGAATTGATAACAATTAAACAAAAATGATATAGATATAAGCACACTAGATACAGGTAGGAACTGGATGCACTCTATGGATTGTTTTTTTTAAACTTCTGTTGTTTTATTTTCTAAACAATTTAGAAGAATATCTCATTGAACCCATACTGACTGTAGAAGTATCCATCTACTAGTTTGTGCTTATTAAATCACATCCTGAGAATGAAGCTATTCATGAATGATATTTCACATCAATCAATTGCCAATACACAGTGCACTAATGACAAACCCTAACATATGAACCAACGATTATTATTGCAGCTATGAGTATAACATATTTTCTAATATTGGGATGTTAAAGAGCTCTTTCTCCCAAACAAAACCTAAATAAGATTGAATAACACAACTGAATATACACCATTTGATATATACACTATATACTCATTGACTAATATATGAAAGTATGATATCACACCAATAGAATTCATATTGCCATAGCCAATACAAAGGCTACACTATCAAATGTGTGGAACAGTCAACTTTGGATAATTGCACTCTGTTTCCGTACAGGGTAGTTTTTCAGATACATGATTTGGATCGGCTCAGGATATCGGCATGCTCCAGTTAAGTGGAGCTGGAAACAGTGCTAATATTCATGCCAGTCCAAGCAACTGCATACTGTACGTCAGGAGTTGACTGTACTTTAGGCCCTAGAAATGGGTGGACACTGACATGAGGTCATTTGCATCTACAGTATGAACAGCAAACTGTTGACAAACTGCACACATTTCCTATACAACATATATATATATACAGAACTCTAAGTAACAAAACAAACTGTTTTACCTTACTTTAGCCTTTACTTACTGTTAAGATATCATCTATATTTCCTGTCGAAAACATTTAATGCAAGGCAATCAGTAAGTCTACAACAATATATGTAAAAGTTTAAAAATATTGAAGACCTTTCTAAGCTTTCTAAGATAATTATAAAGCAGGGTTCTCCAACCCTGTTCCTGGAGAGCTACCGTCCTGTAGGTTCACACCAACCCTGTTCCTGAGATCTACACACCAACCCTGTCCTGTAGTCCTGTAGGTTAACACCAACCCCGTTCCTGGAGATCTACCGTCCTGTAGGTTGTGAACCTATAGGATGGTAGATCTCCAGGAACAGGGTTGGAGTGAATCTACAGGAGGGTAGATCTCCAGGAACAGGGTTGGAGTGAACCTACAGGAGGGTAGATCTCCAGGAACAGGGTTGGAGAGCCTTGCCTTAAAGGGATATCACACACACAGTGCAGAGGAATCTTCTCATTACTAAAACTCGTATATATAACTTATTTACAGAGAAAGCCAGCTCCTCGTCTGTGTAGAGTATATTTGGATGCTGTGAGTCAGTATGATTACTATTGGGATCAATTCTGTGTGTGGGATCTAATCTGTGTTTGTTTGAGTGTGTATAGACAACCCAGCAGAGAGCAATGTTCTGTGTTTGTGGCATGACTTCCCCTTCCTTACTATTCTGCTGTAGATCTTTGTAAAGTATTGCACTTGTCCAAGGTCAACAGCCGTTCTGAAAGCACTGGAGCCACTGATCTTGAATAGAATGTTCCAGGAATCTTCTTGCTGTCATCCTGCTGTCAATCATCATGTAAGGGGCATGTCCTTGAGCCTACAGACACTCCTCCTCTTTTACGTACAGGATCTCATGGGCTGAACTAGGGACCTTATAGACAGACAGAGACAGACAGTCAAAAAAACAAGTGTGTGTAACGGTGACTAACCCCATTCTGTACAAATCTGCGGAGGAAAAGACTGACGCTGAACGTTAAATTGTGACGTGTCATGACGTGAAGCACAATGCAACTCATTCTGTGTCGTACAGCCTCTCTCCACCAGGGGTAGCACTTCTCTCTCAGATTAAAAACAAGAAAAGGAACCGGGACAAGGTACGGCGGATATCTAGTCATTTTTTGCTTCATCACTTACAAGCCATCATGACTCTCACTGTTTACTTCTGAAGATAACTTTAGTGGCGCCCTAAAAACCAGATTCAAATTCGACACAAACCTTCAAATAGGTATGTAATGACACATTACATAAACTCTTTATAGTGTTTTATTTACATTTTAGAGGTGATAAATTGGACAGATCGGGTGAAATACGCATCTGTCCTTTTCACTATCACGGAAGAGGATTCGCTTCCCCAACCGCCATTTTTAAAGAGACCCGACGGAGCTCATTGCCATATGGGATCATGTGGAGATGGGCATCATGAAGGTCTTGTCATTGATTTTGTTGGAAAGGGGAAAATGTTGCTTTACAATGGTATTGATATTACAGTTGAGCTGGGAGTATTACATTTTTTGGGTGCTAAAATAAGGTCAATTGTACAAACCAGCGCGATGTACAGAAGCGAGTTAGTTAATGTTATGTGTGTGACAACATGCAGAGCAATATTCCAGCACCTGGTTAACTCCTCCAACCACCAGCAGGCGGTCCCTGATGACGATGGAGGAGGCGGAGCATCGTGGCATTGCCATAGGAACCAGTCTCTCCCACTTCCTTTTCTGAGGGTGGAAGGCTTCCACCGTGTCGAGAACTGAGGGTTGGTGACCTGGGGACCACACCCGGCCATCACACATTGTCAAGACCAACTAGGTGTCAACAAAAACACACAAATACAGGCACATATACACGCACATTCACACTCCCTCCCTCACCAAGTCCTCCTGCTACAACCATCCTGCCCCTGAGGAAAGCTGAGGCGAAGTCAGCCCTCTTAGTCTTCATGGCCACCGTGTCCTCTGACTTCAGCCATGACCCTGGGGGGACAGAAGAGGAGGATGTTAACATTTTTGTGTGCAAGTGTCAACCACTTTCTATAGTGGAGGCATTGAAGTGTTGTAAAATCCACTCTGACCACTGCAGAAAACATGTTTCTTTGTTCTGCCGATTCTGCAAGCTACAATTTGGTGTTCTTGAATACTGGTGGCATCACAACTCAGTAATACTGTGCTCACCATGAATACAAATGTCCTCGCACTCACACCTGGGCACAATGCACGCACACACACCAAACTATCAGGTCAAGGCCCAAGATATTGGAAATAAGAAGAAAGAGACAATTTCACTATGAAACCAACAAGTCGGTACATTTTAATCGCTTCAAAGGAGAAAAAACAGATTATTCCCTCCTGCAGTCTGGCAGGAGGTGACCTTTGGAGTAAAATTGCATATTATTTACACTTCTACTTAGGGAAACACTTGTGTGGCTAAAGACGGTGAAACTATTTCAGGGAAACAGCAAATAGGGAGGATACACAGTGCGTTTTTCAAGTCCTCTTTTTAAGCCTTTATGTTGTGCCTCATCTGTCTGTAGGACGTTAAGTATTTCTGGCATCACAATCAGCTCCACAGCTCCACAGAGAGAGACAGAGGGAGAGAGAGAAACTGAACCAGCATATAAAAGCACTGTGTTAATAAACTGTTTTGATGCCAGCCCAGACTTGAACTTGAAAGGGAATAAGGCAGAGCACAGCTGGCGACGGGCACACTCCTCTGCCAAGGCCTTTGTTGTTGATGTGGTGGCTGGCTGGCACTCTCAGGGGCTTCCTCTAAATAACTTGTTTTAAACATATCATATTCAGCAGTAAGTAAGTTCCCTTCAGATTCAGAGTGAGGGGAACACACTAACACACTAGCAGGAAGACAGAACAGAGAGTTTAGTTGCTCTACAACAGATAGCTAAACTAGCAGGGACTGGAGATATTATAGTAAGTGGTGCAGTTAATGTACAGCACCAGTCAAACGTTTGGACACACCTACTTATTCAAGGGTTTGTCTTTCTTTGTAGTATTTTCTACATTGTAGAATAATAGTGAAGACATCAAAACTATGAAATAACACATATGGAATCATGTAGTAACCAAAAAAGTGTTAAACAAGATTCTTCAAGGTCGCCAGCCTTTGCCTTGATGACAACTTTGCACACTCATTCTCTCAACCAGCTCCATGAGGTAGTCACCTAGAATGCATTTCAATAACAGGTTTTTCTTGTTAAAAGTTAAATAGTGGAATTTCTTCCTTTCTTAATGCTTTTCAGCCAATCAGTTGTGTTGTGACAAGGTAGGGTTGGTACACAGAACATAGCCCTATTTGGTAAAAGACCAAGTCCATATTATGGCAAGAACAGCTCAAATAAGCAAAGAGAAATGACAGTTCATCATTACTTTAAGACACAAAGGTCCGTCAATCTGGAAAATGCCATGAAGCAGTCGCAAAAACCATCAAGAGCTATGATGAAACTGGCTCATGAGGACCACCACAGGAATGGCAGACCCAGAGTTACCTCTGCTGCAAAGGATAAGTTCATTAGAGTTAACTGCATTTCAGATTGCAGCCCAAATAAATGCTTCACAGAGTTCAAGTAACAGACACACCTCAACATCAACTGTTCAGAGGAGACTGCATGAATCAGGCTTTCGTGGTCGAATTGCTGTAAAGAAGCCACTACTAAAGGACACCAATAACAAGAAGAGACTTGCTTGGGCCAAGAAACACGAGCAATGGACATTAGACCGGTGGAAATCTGTCCTTTGGTCTGATGGGTCCAAATGTGAGATTTTAGGTTACCACCGCCATGTCTTTGTGAGACACAGAGTAGGTGAACGGATGATCTCTGCATGTGTGGTTCACGCATTAAGGAGGAGGTGTGATGGTGTGGAGGTGCTTTGCTGGTGACACTGTCTGTGATTTATTTAGAATTCAAGGCACACTAAACCAGCATGGCCACCACAGCATTCTGGAACAATATACCATCCCATCTGGTATGCCCTTAGTGGGACTATCATTTGTTTTTCAACAGGACAATGACCCAATACCTCCAGGCAGTGTAAGGGCTATTTGACCAAGAAGGAGAGTGATGGAGTGCTGCATCAGATGACCTGGCCTCCATAATCACCCGATCTCAACCCAATTGAAATGTTTGGGATGAGATGGACCGCAGGGTGAAGGAAAATCAGCCAAAAGGTGCTCAGTATATGTGGGAAAAGCATTCCAGGTGAAGCTGGTTGAGAGAATGCCAAGAGTGTGAAACGCTGTCATCAAGGCAAAGTGTGGCTACTTTGAAGAATCTCAAATGTAAAATATATTTTGAATTGTTTAACACTTTTTTTTGCCCCCTTTGTTACCCCGCCTTCCACAGTATTCACAGGGTTCAAGGGGAATATCAATCTCCCCAGGGTAAGTGACAAGATGGGACACTGTCCACAAGGGGGCGCCCCTCCTCCATAGGTGGCTCATTACTGTGATTCATTGCTGATTCCTGTCTGTACCTCACTAGTCCCTATGAGGTGTCTAGTGATACAGGTTATTGGCTCTGTAGGCATTTAGTTGTTGGTAGCGGAGTCGCGGGAACGAGGAGGGTTGGACACGACCATGCTATTATCCCACACACAGTCTCTGGGGTTCATATGAGCCCCCAAATGAGCTGCCTGTTAAAATAGAAAGGTTCACTGTTTCAGAGCTGTCTGTCCCTTTCCCAGCTAGGTTACAAGGCGCTTTGTCGCCAATACCTATGACTGGTCGGTAGGGTAACCTCCATGATAACGTTTTTTTTCTGGGTCTATTTTTAATGCATGCGGTCCAGTGCTGGGTGCCAGCCGGTTACCGGAACGCATCTTACCGCCTAAACCAATGAGGTATGTCACTGGTCACCGGACCCAGAGTGGGACGATCGGTAGGCAAACCTTGGCACATAAACACTTCATCTAACTCCTGAATGTGAGTTAGATGAAGTCTTCCTTCTCTAAGTTCAGTCACATGGTCGTCAAGAGTGGTGCGAATGAAAGAAGAACCAATCTCTCCCAGTCACTTCAGATGACACTACACAGGATTCTCACTGTCAGCTCCAACCAATGGCTGGCATGCGCAGTGTCACCCTGGATCATGTGAACAGTGATGTCAGGGTACAGGCTACAATTGGTTGTGCGTCCCCCACACTTCTGCAGCGTTGTCATGTCGACTGTTCCCGAGGCCTCAGTGCCCGTTTTGAGGGAGGAAATATCCTCCATCTCCAGAAGCAGGCAATCTGAGTGGTTCCTGTGTTGAAGATCTGGGACTGCTGGTTCAGCCGGTACTCCTGGTTACGAAAAGGGGACTTTGTGTCTCATTCTAGAGAATGTGCCCTCAACAAGCATCTCCAGAATCTACAAACAGAATGTTCACGAGCTGCCGGCTATTACAGCGATTGACTGGGAGCTACTGTCCCGTATTCAGTCTCTAGGCTTCATAAGAAACTAGAAAAAGAGCTGTCTGACTCAGCGCATTCTGTTTCTGGGTCTCGAGCTAGACTCACGGACGGTGTCCGGGTTCCGGCTCTGCTTAGACAAATTTTGTCTCGGTCACAGGGCGTTTTCACCAGTGCCTATGCCTGCTGGGGATGATGGCTTCTGTGATGGAAGTTGTTCCCATGAGGCTTTTGTTGATAAGGCCCAACCAGCACTGAGTGCTGGCGTAGTGTCATCTGTTTTTCTTGATGAGGACATGAGTGCCCCGTTGGGAACCGACGCTCTGGCACACCAGTGGCCCCAGACCCTCCTTTATTTGTTTCCTTAGTGGGTCCCCCGGAAGGGTTTACCATTGATTGTTGTGGCTCTCCATTGGCCCAGGCAGCCTTGGTTCACGGAGATCATTCGCCTTTTAGGTGGGGACCCGTGGAAACTCCTGTTGCGCATGGACCTGTTGTCCCAGGGACCTGTTGTCCCTGTTTGTCAAGCGAGGCTAGAGATTGGGTTCCTATGGGCCTAATCTGATGGCTCGAGGTTTACCTCTGAATGTTATTCCTAGCGTTCAGTCTGCAAGGGCGCCCTCCACGAGAGGGCTGTATGTGTATCAGTGACAAGCGTTTGAGCTCTGGTGCCAAGATAAAGGACTTTTCACTGCTCTGTGAGGGGCATACTTATGTTCTTATAGGGGCTTTACAAGCATTCTCCACTTTAAAAGTGTACATGTGCACTGTATCGGCGTGTCATGTGGGAATTGATGGAACCTCACTGGGGGCTCACCCCCTGGTGGTGCGGTTCCTGAAAGGTGTACGTCGTCTCGGTTTTGTGTGTAGATTTATGAGGGGGAAAATCAAATGAATCCATTTTAAAATAAGGCTGTAACGTAACAAAATGTGGGAAAGGTCTAGGGGTCTGAAGAGCAACAGAGGTTACATGCCCTGTGTTCGGTGCGAGCTTTACGCAGGTACGTTGAACAGACCCAGGATATCCGGTTATGTGATCAAGGTTTTGTCTGTTTTGCTAATCCAGCTCGCGGCAGGGCGCTCTCTAAACAGCGCCTCTCCCACTGGATTATGGAGATCTTTTGTGAGGTTTTATCTCTTGGATGTCACTTCTCCCAGTGTAGCTGTTCTTACGGCTGCGACAGGGGAAAGTCACTAGGCAGCGCGCCATGTGCTCAACACCCAGACTGATGCATCTGGCGGGGTCAGTTCTGGGTGGTCAGTTCAGTTCGGCCATGTGCTCAACACCCAGACTGATGCATCTGGCGGGGTCAGTTCTGGGTGGTCAGTTCAGTTTGGCCATGTGCTCAACACCCAGACTGATGCATCTGGCGGGGTCAGTTCTGGGTGGTCAGTTCAGTTCGGCCATGTGCTCAACACCCAGACTGATGCATCTGGCGGGGTCAGTTCAGTTCAGCCATGTGCTCAACACCCAGACTGATGCATCTGGCGGGGTCAGTTCAGTTCGGCCATGTGCTCAACACCCAGACTGATTCATCTGGCGGGGTCAGTTCAGTTTGGCCATGTGCTCAACAGCCAGACTGATGCATCTGGCGGGGTCAGTACAGTTCGGCCATGTGCTCAACACCCAGACTGATGCATCTGGCGGGGTCAGTTCTGGGTGGTCAGTTCAGTTCGGCCATGTGCCGTTTAATTTCATTTCCTTTGGGGTCAGCTTGGTACGTGATTATATTTCCCCATAGTACAGCGTTTCCCAAACTTAGACCTGGGCACCCCAGGGGATGCTGATTGTTTTTGCTATTTTGCACACTGGTTTTCAGTCAACATTCTCTAAGGACATTAAAGAATGGATAAGTATAGCCATGATTGTGATACAGGGTATAATATCCCAGATTCCCTGTGTGTGAGTTGTAGACTCTGTGGGGAAAGATAATAAAGCAATCTGTTTCTGAATCCTGTAATTGAAACATCTCCCTCCTAGCTATAGCTGGTCTCCCATCTCATCTCCACTTAGATTAGATTGGGAGGGGGTGTGAATGGGTCTTATTGTTTACCGTGTGTGTGTGTGTGTGTGTGTGTGTGTGTGTGTGTCTGTGTGTGTATGTGTGTATGTGTGTGTATGTGTCTGTGTGTGTATGTGTGTGTATGTGTGTGTATGTGTGTGTGTCTGTATGTGTGTGTGTCTGTGTGTGTATGTGTGTGTATGTGTGTGTCTGAGGAGGGTAGAGTAAATGAATGTATAATATATCTGGAGTAAAACACAGACAGACAGACAGACACACTGAGGTGTTAGATTAGTATTCAGACTCCTACTGCTCCTTTCATTTGACTTTGTTTGGGAAAAATACAAAAATAGAAAATGCGTGACAAAACACCCTGCTGTCTGAAATGACTTATCGATGTTTTCTCCCTGGTCTCTTCTCAATTTGATATTTTGTTATTCAGAGATTTCTTTCTGTGAGACGAAAAATAATTCATTTTTTCCAGGAATATGAGATGTGTGTGTGCAGCACACACACACACACGCACGCACGCACACACACACACACACGGGGCGGCAGTTAACCCACTGTTCCTAGGCCGTCATTGAAAATAAGAATTTGTTCTTAACTGACTTGCCTAGTTAAATAAAGGTAAAAAAAAATAAAAATAAACACACACACTGTTTGTCTTTGTATGTGTGTTCTAAATTCTACATGTAGAGAGTGGTCTTTCTCCTAATTCTCTCTCAGATTTGCAGTGTGGCTTTTACAATAGAATAGGACTTTATTGTCTTCCTGAAGAAGGGAATCAGTGCACTTACATGTACAGTGCCTTGCGAAAGTATTCGGCCCTCTTGAACTTTGCGACCTTTTGCCACATTTCAGGCTTCAAACATAAAGATATAAAACTGTATTTTTTTGTGAAGAATCAACAACAAGTGGGACACAATCATGAAGTGGAACGACATTTATTGGATATTTCAAACTTTTTTAACAAATCAAAAACTGAAAAATTGGGCGTGCAAAATTATTCAGCCCCTTTACTTTCAGTGCAGCAAACTCTCTCCAGAAGTTCAGTGAGGATCTCTGAATGATCCAATGTTGACCTAAAAGACTAATGATGATAAATACAATCCACCTGTGTGTAATCAAGTCTCCATATAAATTCACCTGCACTGTGATAGTCTCAGAGGTCCGTTAAAAGCACAGAGAGCATCATGAAGAACAAGGAACACACCAGGCAGGTCCGAGATACTGTTGTGAAGAAGTTTAAAGCCGGATTTGGATACAAAAAGATTTCCCAAGCTTTAAACATCCCAAGGAGCACTGTGCAAGCGATAATATTGAAATGGAAGGAGTATCAGACCACTGCAAATCTACCAAGACCTGGCCGTCCCTATAAACTTTCAGCTCATACAAGGAGAAGACTGATCAGAGATGCAGCCAAGAGGTCCATGATCACTCTGGATGAACTGCAGAGATCTACAGCTGAGGTGGGAGACTCTGTCCATAGGACAACAATCAGTCGTATATTGCACAAATCTGGCCTTTATGGAAGAGTGGCAAGAAGAAAGCCATTTCTTAAAGATATCGATAAAAAGTGTTGTTTAAAGTTTGCCACAAGCCACCTGGGAGACACACCAAACATGTGGAAGACAGATGAAACCAAAATTGAACTTTTTGGCAACAATGCAAAACGTTATGTTTGGCGTAAAAGCAACACAGCTCATCACCCTGAACACACCATCCCCACAGTCAAGCATGGTGGTGGCAGCATCATGGTTTGGGCCTGCTTTTCTTCAGCAGGGACAGGGAAGATGGTTAAAATTGATGGGAAGATGGATGGAGCCAAATACAGGACCATTCTGGAAGAAAACCTGATGGAGTCTGCAAAAGACCTGAGACTGGGACGGAGATTTGTCTTCCAACAAGACAATGAATCAAAACATAAAGCAAAATCTACAATGGAATGGTTCAAAAATAAACATATCCAGGTGTTAGAATGGCCAAGTCAAAGTCCAGACCTGAATCCAATCGAGAATCTGTGGAAAGAACTGAAAACTGCTGTTCACAAATGCTCTCCATCCAACCTCACTGAGCTCGAGCTGTTTTGCAAGGAGGAATGGGAAAAAATTTCAGTCTCTCGATGTGCAAAACTGATAGAGACATACCCCAAGCGACTTACAGCTGTAATCACAGCAAAAGGTGGCGCTACAAAGTATTAACTTAAGGGGGCTGAATAATTTTTCACACTCAATTTTTCAGTTTTTGATTTGTTAAAAAAGTTTGAAATATCCAATAAATGTCGTTCCACTTCATGATTGTGTCCCACTTGTTGTTGATTCTTCACAAAAAAAGACAGTTTTATATCTTTATGTTTGAAGCCTGAAATGTGGCAAAAGGTCGCAAAGTTCAAGGGGGCCGAATACTTTCGCAAGGCACTGTATGTTTGTGTGTGTGTGTTCTTGGTGGTCTATACCCTGGTTAGTATCAAAGATGTTGACGTTCTTGGTGAATTTGGAGCTCTGGTGGCCTCCTCCCTTCCTCAGCCCCCCCAGCAGACACAGCCTCCCCGAACTGTCCCAGAACATGCCCCCGTACGAACGTTTACACGGCATGTTGGGTAGTGTAGTCCAGGAGCGTGTCTCTGAGTCGTATACCTCGAAGACCTTCAACGTGCGTTTACACTGACGCCCACCTAGGGAGAACACACACACTTAGTATACTCTGGGGACGCTGATGATGTGGACGTCAATTAAGGCAGTCCACCGCACCTCTCTGATTCAGAGGGGCTGGGTTAAATGCGGAAGACACATTTCGGTTGAATGCATTCAATTGTGCAACTGACTAGGTATCCCCTTTCCTCCTTCCCATTACACATGCAAACATGCACACACACACACACACACACACACACACACACACACACACACACACACACACACACCCTTTCCTTACCTGCCACGTAGATCTTGTTGCCCAGCAGGTGTGCGGTAGCGTCATACCGCGGTGTGGGCATAGGGGGCAGTAGTGCCCACACGTCCTTCCTCATATCATACTGCTGCAGTATACTACGGGGGAGCAGGTCTGCACCCATACCCCCTACAGCCAACGCACGTCCATCTACAGAGAGGTGAGAGAGAGAAAGAGAGACAAAGACAGCGAGAGGGGGGTAGAGAGAGAGGAGGGAGGGGAGGAGGTAAAAACTGAGCCAAAACATGTTTCTGGTCATGTATAGAATGTGCAACTAACTATGAACAGTGAGTAACCCCCACCCTACACACCTTTCACAATGATGGCCACCCCCATCAGTGCTTCTCTGAGGGCGCTCCTCTTCCTCCACCTCCCCTCCTCTGTGTTGTACACCTCCACCACCTTCAGAGGGCGCTGGTCATCCCCTACACCGCCCACCACCAGGATCTGCTTGCCCAGCACCGCCACGGCTGTACCTGCCCGAGGGGTGGGCATGGGGGGAAGGCTCAGCCACCGGTCCCCCTGATAACAACAATCAATAAAGTGTAATTACATGGTTGTTTAGACCTGTTATATTTGAACTGTGTGTGTTCTTTGTTTAATCCTGTGTGTGTGTGTGTGTGTGCGCCAACCTACCTCTGGAGAGTAGAGTTCTAAGGCTGGGGAGGGCCTCCCTGCAGCATCACAGCCCCCCAGCATGTACATCTGCCCCCCCACCTCCGCCAGGGAGTGGTAGACACGCCCGCTGGGCAGCCGTGCCAGGCTCTGCCAGTGAAACTCATGGGCCGAGGGCACAGACATCTCTATCTCAGCCCAGGGAAGGGAAGGGTTGCTGGGGGAGAGGTGAGGGTGAAGTGGGTCCAGGGAACCAGAGGGAGATGGACAGGGTTAGCACCCCAGGGTATAGAGCCCTGTCTTGGGGAAGAGCTACGAAAGTGGTGTTGTCAGGAGATCCAGTGACCCAGGTGGAAAGATAGGGGGTAAAGCAAGGTCCGCAAAGCCCAGGCAGAGGCTCTTCCACTGGAGTTTACTACTGGCTCAGACTGGGTCCTGCAGGAAATGAGAGAGAGGGATGGTTAGTTTGGAACAGGAAGGACAAAGAGGCCTCATCTAATTTCCCAATGACTCATTATATGGTCATTGAGCAGATGCTTCTAATCAAAGCAACCTACAGCCAGTGGCGACCGGTCATTCACTTGTTTTCTGGCTTGCCTGTTTTGCATGTTATTTTGGCATTAATACGAGTCACATATCAGTTTGTAAACAATGTAAAAAAAAAAAAAAATAGCATTGAGTTAATAAAGCCGCATACAAACATGGTCTCTTTGTTGTTTTCTTGAGTAAGGCAGCTCCAAAATGCAGGTGTTTCAGCCTAGTTCAGTGCTTTATATGGTGGTGGGGCAAGCCAGCAGAAAATATGGAGCGTTGCGCCGTGATAGGCTCAGTGTTCTGTCACTAATGGGGACACTACGTCACCGCCAACTCTAAGGGTAGAGCTATAAAATTCTAGCCCCTTGGGTGCTGCCATAGAGTTACATTAGAAGTGCCCATCCATGAAGGCTCAAGGTCATTGGCCAAATCACGTTATATGTACAGTAGCTTTGATTGGACTGATCATGTCAACATCATACTTTCAGTCATCATCATGAATCAAGTCGACAATCTACTGGAAAATCATTTTTAATCCTTGTCATATGAAGAGAAATTATAGATAAAACGTATCGGTGCTCATCGGCGATTGGACATAAACATTACACAAGTTGGAAATCGCAAATTCAACAATGCGTGGTTTGGAAGGAATCAGTGACAGTGGCTAACTGCAAGCATTGCATAGCAATCACTAGCCTGCTATTCAGTGGAGTGGCTGTGATCCCAAATCTGGGATTAAGGGGCTCTTTTCCAAGTTTAAAATGATAAACATTCAACATTACCCATCCTGTCAATGAAGCATGATTTGTGCCGCGCTCAAAACGACTGTTAACTCGGAACTGCAAAAACTTGACAGTGAGTTCAAGACAACTGGGAAGTCGGGAATAAACAAGCTCCGACTGGGAAAATACGTTTTGAATGGTCATCCAAATCCAAATCTAAATCCGGCCTCTTTCTAGAGCTACGACCTGAAGATCAATGACGTCATCATGATTCACCTTGTTTTTTTCCAGAGTTCCCAGTTGTTTTGAAAGCACCATAAATCCAAAGAATGCCAGACTCTAATGACAAAATTTGCCCACGAAGGAACCCTGCGCCACCTTCCTGTTCAAGTGAGCACAGCAAAACAAGTTTAGTCCAAAAATGTATTGAATGCTGCTGCATAAATGATGTAATATGCCAGGGAGAAATGTATACTGTAGCTAAGAAAGTAATACTACGTGTATGTTGTGTAGTAACATGTTAGTAGCCCATATGCCTCAACCTAATAATTTGGTCTATTTACGCCTCTTAATTTCACCTACTTTTCTGACTTGGTGGTGCACATGTAGCCTACAACCTGTTTTAGAGAAATGTAATCATTGAATATTCTAAGAGCTTTCATTGTCTGCTTATTATGTCCCCTTTATTTATCCTACGGTTCTGACTTGGTGTACAGGGAGAACACTGTAAGAACGGCCCATGTTCTGAATTCTGTCGCTGTACATGTCAAAAGTGCTGAACAAATAGTTATATTAACTACGTCCGTCCTAGCTCGCTCATTAATGTCTTAATCGAATTTACAGATCGCCTTGTATCCTCTTGTCTTCCCCTTATGCCATAGTTTGTACATCTCAGTTGTCATTAGAAACCACATTTGTTTAAGCAAGTCAGCCATAACAGCTATGTTTTTTTTAAAGGTAGTAAATGAGGCTGAATGAATTGTTTCGCTGCCAGACAAGGCTGATGTTGGGACAGCTTTATGTAGGTCCTAACAGTATGTGGGCACCGTTTGTCAACGTTATAGTGCAATTAATGTATTGTTTAGTGTTGTGGCTTTGCTGGCATGCATCCCACTTGTTATTTTTTTGGCCCCACCAACATTTCCATGCTAAAATTGCCACTGCCTACAGCAATTTACTTTTGAACAGATTGGATGTTCACTCAAACATAATTGGTCACTCAAACATAATTGGCTTACTTCAGTACAAATTTGTGTGGGTTTGGCACATTCAACAACGGAAGTTTAGTTAGTCTCTCCATCCATTTTCACTGTTTGACCACAATGCACTATATTCCCTAAAGAGTTCCCACTACTGTCAAAGTGTGTATATGCACTATATTCCCTAAAGAGTTCCCACTACTGTCAAAGTGTGTATATGCAGTAGACAGATTCTTTGTCTCTCTGTCTCTCCCTCATCCCTCCTTCTGTCTTTGTCTGCGCTCTCTCTCTCTCTCTCTCTCTCTCTCTCTCTCTCTCTCTCTCTTTCTCTCTCTCTCTTTCTCTCTTTCTCTCTCTCTTTCTCTCTCTCTCTCTCTCTCTTTCTCTCTCTCTCTTTCTCTCTCTCTCTTTCTCTCTCTCTCTCTCTCTCTCTCTCTCTCTCTCTTTCTCTCTCTCTTGCTCTCTCTCTCGTCAGGCTGTCATACCTTTCTTCCAATCGCAAACAGACAAATAAAAGGAAGAGAGAGACACTTCTTTAGAATATTTTTTATTCTCTTTGGAACATTTGAGTGCAGGGATGGGTTACCATAGAAACAGTGACATGTGTTGTTGTGAGGGTACAGAGTTCCACCCAGTCAGTATATTGTTTGGTTTTAATCATGGATTAAAGAAAAGCATAACAGAAAATAAAAGCAGTGGTGTTGTTCTCCACTCTGACCCAGGCAGGCAGAGTCTTGTTAACGAGGCAGGATTGCTTTCTCCTGTTGTGCCTTGCAGAGCATGTTAATTGCAATCTGTAACCGATTTTGCTTCACCACATCTTTCTTTAATTAACTGCTTGAACATTTTGAGATCAACAGAAGTTCCACCAGCACCCACGTAAATCGTTCACAATCAGCATGCATCTCTTTCCAAACTTTTAATTAGTTAGTCTCCCTCGGCTCGTTCCCTTTATATCCACAAATTGTCCCCTCGTACAGCAGTTCCAACAACAGTGTTCATGCTGGGTTGGGTTTAAATAAACGGACACCCAGGAGAGCCAATCAATGCTAGGGCTATAAAACTGCTGCTCTAACGTCGTCATCAAATCCAATTCAATGCAGCACAAACACAGTCCAACAAGGCTTTATTCCACTCATACAAGGCTGTCCACACTAAGGTGGATGACTCACTGACTTGCAACACAGTACAATAACGGTGCTGGCCCCATGAGACCCAGACAGAGACGAGATCCAGATATATACAAACCTACCGTAGAACTGTTCATGTAGTATCTTTTAATACACTACTCCGGACTGCAGTTCTACACTGGTGTTTTATCAGCCTGGGGACTTGCTATACAGCAGTATACTGCTTATGCTATTACTCTTTGTTTACAGAGTTACAGCACAGTACAGTGCAAGAAGGTAGTCACAGTGTCACCCCACCCTGCAGGCTACCGTTACGGCTTAGAACTATTTGAAGAGCAAGAGAAACATTCTCTCCACAGGGACAAATATAGGAATTACAAAATCTCATCCTCATGTTTCATCACTACAAAAGTTGTATCAAGGAATTTCAGTGTTCGTCTATTCCCTCTCACTCGGTTCTGCCTGCATTCATTAGTATCCGCAATGCTCTCCTGCTTCCTGATAATAGAAAATGTGTTTTCAATGAAAACGATGACAAGAACAACAACCTAGATGTTTGGTTTAAATGTCTCCACTGTTAGCTTGAGGCAATAACTTTCTTTCAATACTTGTTGTTGTACAGTATGTTCACACACAGAAACACACTGACTTTCAGCTACATCTTCCCATTTGTATCAGCAACTGACACACAAACAGCAAATCAATAACAATGAGAAATGCATCTCTTGGAGCTACTGTACTCAGTGAAGGGCAGTGGTCACCAACCCTGTACCTGGACACCTACAGGGTGTGCAGACTTTTGTTACAGCCCATCACTAACACACAGAAATTCAGCTAATCAAGGCCCTGCAGTTGATTAGTAGAATCAGGCGTGTTAGTGGTGCTAGATTAAAGGCCACTAAGTGATTATCCACATGACTAATTATATCTAACAGCTCATTGTCTCTCTCTCACTCAGGGGGTTTGACCTGATGAGCCTTGGGTCAATACACAATGGCAGCGATGAGAGGAGGCCAAGTCAGCTCTCTCTCTCTCTGCTGTTTATACAGTAACTTACTGACAGCCAGGTACCTGTAAATTACTGTAAAAATGTATGGTAACTTAATATACCCTTTTCTTACAGTTACTTACAGGTAACTGGCTGCTAGTAAACACAACAGGATATTTGTTTTTACAATGTAGAATCAGGCGCTGTCTGTCTCGCCCTCCTGGCATCGCACATGTGTTTGTGTATGTGTGTGTGTCTGTGTGCTGTCTGTGTGTGAGTAAATGTGCTCTCTCGCTCGCATGCTTTTCGGTAAACAGCTGCTGTAAAAGCAGACCAATTGTTTCCATAGCAACCCAGCAGCATGCATACAGGCTGCACAAGCGGATGCAAGGCGGAATGACCAAGAGGTGATGATGTCACAATGAGAGCTGAGAATATCAAAAGCTGAGATAGAATGACACCCTATCTGCCAAATAACAGACCACTGTAGACTAGAACATGTCTCTAGACTAGAACATGTCCCTATAAATGAATATAAGGCCCGACACCCATCCCAACAATAAGCTAATATTCCTTTTTAATTATAAGATAGGTGCATTTGTCCTATTTCACACATATACAAGTGTGTATTATAAGCATGTGAATTGTATATTATTTGTTCATATCATATACCCCCTGAGCCACCCTCAGAGAGTGGGGTCAAGGCCAGGGATCAGCCATTATTGACAGCAACCCTGGAGCAATTAGGGTTATGTGCCTTGATCAAGGGCATATCAAAATAATGTTCACCTAGTCAGCTCAAGGATTTCAACCAGCAACCTTCAGTTACTGACCCAATGCTCTTAACCGCTAGGCTACCTGTTGCCCATGTTTAACGTTGGCCAAACAGATATAGTCTTCATATATGTAGGCATCGAGACAAAGAATGGAAGACACTGGAGCTGCTACTGTATAGATATATATGATGTAATCATCATGACGTATAAGTTACCAGACACGGTCTCAGGGATGGCTAACCCTGGAGATCCCTTCAATCACCATGAGTTAGGTAAATCTGCTTTTAGTTTTTATGAGCATCAAATGTGGAGAAAAATCTCCAAACATCCTTGTGTAATTGTTGTGTATATAAATGCAGTATGTATAGTGTCATGGTTGTTTATTGATTTGTTCATGCAGATCTCATCTGTGAAAGAGACTGTGGTGTCAGCATGACTCCCTGCTTAAATTAAGGTTAAATAAAAATAATTAAAAAATCACAGCACAGCACATGCTGCAGGCATTCTGTTATTCAGACCAATGGACTTTATACTCAGTCAGACATACTGCTTTTAAATGCTCGTAAAACTAAGTGCATGCTCTTCAACCGATCGCTGCCCACACCCTCCCGCCTGACTAGCATCACTACTCTGGACGGTTCTGACCTAGAATATGTGGACAACTACAAATACCTAGGTGTCTGGTTAGACTGTAAACTCTCCTTCTAGACTCACATTAAGCATCTCCAATCCAAAATTAAATCTAGAATCGGCTTCCTATTTCACAACAAAGCAACCTTCACTCATGCCGCCAAACATACCCTGACTATCCTACCAATCCTTGACTTTGGTGATGTCATTTACAAAATAGCCCCCAATACTCTACTCAGCAAACTGGATGTAGTCTATCACAGTGACATACGTTTTATCACCAAAGCCCCATATACTTCCCACCACTGTGACCTGTATGCTCTCGTTGGCTGGCCCTCGCTACATATCCGTCGCCAAACCCACTGGCTCCAGGTCATCTATAAGTGTTTGCTTGGTAAAGCCCCGCCTTCTCTCAGATCAATGGTCACCATAGCAACACCCACCCTTAGGATGCCCTCCAGCAGGTACATTGCACTGGTCATCCCCAAAGCCAACACTTCCTTTGGTCTCCTTTCCTTCCAGTTCTCTGCTACCAATGACTGGAATGAATTGCAAAAATATCTGAAGCTTGAGTCTTATATCTCCCTCTCTAACTTTAAGCATCAGCTGTCAGAGCAGTTTACCGACCACTGTACCTGTACACAGCCCATCTGTAAATAGCACACCAGACTACCTCAGACTACTATATTATTACTTACCCTCTTGCTGTTTTGCACCCCAGTATCTCTACTGGCACATCATCATCTGCACATCTATCACTCCAGTATTAATGCTAAATTGTAATTATTTCACCTCTATGGTCTATTTATTGCCTACCTCCCTACTCTTCTACATTTGCACACACTGTACATAGATCTTTCTATTTTGGTGTTATTGACTGTACGTTTGTTTATGTGTAACTCTGTGTTGTTTTTGTCGCACTGCTTTGCTTTATCTTGGCCAGATCGCAGTTGTAAATGAGAACTTGTTTTCAACTGACCTACCTGGTTAAATAAAGGTGAAATAATAATAAAACATAAACACTGCAGGCTTACTGCACTGTACACTACTCCTGCAAACACACACAAACACACAGACACTCAGTCAGTACACACTGGCTGCTGGGTGGGAGAACCATTAGAAATGCCAATGTGGCAGCCTGGAAAAGGCATGAGCGCAGAAAGAGAGAGGGCAAAGAGCGAGAGTAAAGAGAGTGGGAAAGAAGGAAAGAGAGATGAGGGGAGTATTGAGTAGGAGTGGGATAAAAGATGGAGTATTGCTAAGGTAGAGAATGAGAGTGAGATGACTGATAGAGCAATAAAGGGATGGAAGAACAAGTAGAGGTATCGATGGTAGTTCTATTACAGAGGGGAGCCAGGGACACAGTACCCCCTATAGGATTTTATACTTAATTACTACTACTGTGTGTATGTGAGTGAGTGTGTGTGTGTGTGTGTGGGGGTGTGTGTGTGAGTGTGTGTGTGTGTGTGTGTGTGTGTGTGTGTGTGAGAGAGAGAGAGAGAGAGAGAGAGAATGAGAGGGGGAATAAGGGGAAAGAAAGAGAGCCTACAGAACCAGTCTAACTATTTCTCCCGTGTCAGCAGAACGTGACTCTCTTGTGTCACTCTCTGCTGTGCTGACTGGGCCAGCAAGATAGAGACAAAAAAGAGAGGGGTGAGGGGGAAGGGGACTGCCAAGGCTCCCAGCAGTGAGAGGTAGCAGACTGACAGGCCAAACTCCAGAGCTGTTAACTTTGGCAGAGTGGTCATGGGCCTCAGTCTTCAATAAGGAGAGTTACCCAGAGCAACTTTACAATGGCCTCAAAATTGTTTGTATTTATTTAGCATGAACCACAAGTATCTCCATGCACAATGCACAGGTCCATTGATTTATAGGGCATTCATGACTGTAGGTAATTAATAGATGCTAATGGGAGTGGAGGATGGAGAGAAGAAGTAAAGAGAGGAGAGGATTTCAGTCGCTATTCAACTCAGTGGGTGACCCAGATCTCCCAGCCTTGCTGCTAGCTGTATAGCGTGTGTTTGAGTCCGGGTTACACAGCCAGCCAGTCAGCATACAAATTACCTTTCAGACTGAAAATGGCATGAGTCATTATTAATTCTCCTTTTCAGCACTATTCTCCTTATCACTACCAAGAGTACAGTCATGACCAACAACAACACCAACCTCGTCACTACTACCACAATCATCATCATCATCATCATCATCATCATCATCATCATCATCATCATCATCATCTTACCACTTGTAAAAAATAACAAGTTAGAACTGGAAAAGAGATAATAGGTCTAGTGCAATTAATAATAGGTTTATAAGCTACTGTATGTATCGCACACTTATCTGTGATTTATTGAGGTGCACTCACCAGCATGGTCACATAAACTAGCTGTAACATAGTACACAGAAATACAGGAAATTAAAATTAGTATATGTTACTTTTGGTATGGGTACATAAGACAGAAGGTTAATTAAGGAAAAAGATAAAGTGGGTAGGTTGGTCGGGATGGATGGATGATGATGATGGGCGGGCGTATAACGTCTAGCAACCCAAAGGTTGCGTGTCCGAATCTCATCACCGGCAACTATTTACCGGGCGGGCATATAACGCCAACATCTAGCAACCCAAACTTTGCAACTACTTAGCATGTTAGCTCTCCTACCCTTAACCCTAACCTTAACCCCAATCTCTAACTCCTAGCCTAGCTAAGGTTAGCTAACGTTAGTGTTAGCCACGTAGCCACATACCTAACGTTAGCCACAACACATTGGAATTCGTAACATATCATAAGAAATGGATGATCGACATCCACAAATTAATACAAACCATACCAAACATAACATATCATACTAATTGGAGTGTCCCGGATTCACGTTTACTATGTTAAGTCTACACCTGAGTCCAGGTTGCACACACACACACACACACACACACACACACACACTGGCCTCAGAAAAGTTAAACACAAAGCGGACACGGCGCTTGCAATGACAGGTCGGTCACATTAAGCGACAATATTTCAAATAATCCTTCTCACTTACTTTTCTATCTTCACGCTGTCCGATTTCTCCCAGATATTCTCTCCGTCTGCGTCTTTGCTGGGAAGGCTGAGAGATGGAGAGAGAAGCTTCAGTGCAATAATCCACCCGAGAAATAGACACTCCCTCCTTCCTCTCTTCTCGCTGGTTTAGCAGTGTGTTTTCGCAGTAAAACAGGCACTGGTAGTAGCGCACTCTAAAAATGTATGTTCAAATAAGCCCAACCACTTCCATCCTTCGTCATTATGTGGGTCACACTTGAAATAGGAATTTCTGATTTCGCCGTAGCCTACTGGTTGTCATTCATACATGAATTGTGGAATAAGGAGGGTCGGCCGCTGTGCCATGCCGATAACCCACATCGCACTCTGACACACGCTGACACACTTTTTACACCTTTTAATTGTAGGCCTAACAGCCATTTTTCATACAAAGAAAATCACTGAAATGTTTTTCCCTTCATAAATGTTTTATAAGTGAGTACATACAGCGCGTGGGGATTTTGGCATGTACATATTGGTGGGGCAAACACCTAATTTTTGGGGGGATGCATGCCAGCAAAGCCACTACACAACACTAAACAATACATGCACGGTGCACGGTGCCTACATAAAGCTTTCCCAACAGCAGAGCTTTCTTTTCAGCACCATGGAGTGAATCCTTGCCACTGCTACACCTGGCTATCAGCTGAGCCTCGACTTGCAGCGAAACAGTTCATTCATTTACTGCCTTTTAAAAAAACATAGCTGATATGGCGGACTTGCTTAATCAAATCTGATTTCTACTGACAGTTGATATGCACAAACTATGGCATAAGGGAACGACGAGCAGATAAAAGGCAATCCGTAATTTCGATTAAGACCTTAATGAGCGGGCTAGGATGGATGTGGTCAATATAACTATTTGTTCAGCAGTTTTGAAATGGACACTGACATAATTCAGAACATGGGCAGTTCTTACACTATTCTCCATGTACACCAAGTCAGAACCGTAGGATAAATAAAGGGGGCAATATTCAATGATTACATTTCTTTAAAAACAGGCTATAGGCTACACGTGCACCACCAAGTCAGAACAGTAGCCTAAGTTATGAGGGGAAAAGGGACCACATTATTAGGGTGAGGCACATGGGCTACTAACATCTTACTACACAACATACACTTAGTATTACTTTCTTAACTAGAGTATACATATCTCCCTAGCATATTACATTATTTATGTAGCAGCATACAAGACATACAAGCCTTATGCCTATTTTTGGACTCACCTTGTTGTGCTGTGCTCACTTGAACAGGAAGGTGGCACGCGGTCCTTCTTGTGGGCATATTTTGTCATCAAACAACTGGGAACTCCGAAAAAAAACAAGGTTGAATCATGATGTTAGTGATCTTCAGGTCGGAGCTCTAGAAAGAAGCCTGACTTCCTGACTTAGAATTCCGAGTTGGATGACCAGCTTGCAGTAAGTCACTGATTCCTTCCAAACCACTCATTGTTGAATTTAAATCAAATCAAATCAAATCAAATGTATTTATATAGCCCTTCGTACATCAGCTGATATCTCAAAGTGCTGTACAGAAACCCAGCCTAAAACCCCAAACAGCAAGCAATGCAGGTGTAGAAGCACGGTGGCTAGGAAAAACTCCCTAGAAAGGCCAAAACCTAGGAAGAAACCTAGAGAGGAACCAGGCTATGTGGGGTGGCCAGTCCTCTTCTGGCTGTGCCGGGTGGAGATTATAACAGAACATGGTCAAGATGTTCAAATGTTCATAAATGACCAGCATGGTCGAATAATAATAAGGCAGAACAGTTGAAACTGGAGCAGCAGCACAGTCAGGTGGACTGGGGACAGCAAGGAGTCATCATGTCAGGTATTCCTGGGGCATGGTCCTAGGGCTCAGGTCCTCCGAGAGAGAGAAAGAAAGAGAGAATTAGAGAGAGCATACAATTTCCAATCTGATGTTTAATGTTTATGTCCAATGGCCGATGAGCAATGATACATTTTATATGTAATTTCTCTTCATGTGACAAGGATGAAAAGGATTTGCCAGTAGATTGTCGACTTGATTCATGATGATGACTGCTTGTCTAGCTTGATAGCTAAGATTTTGAAAGTATGACGTTGATATGATCAGTCCAAAGAAAGCTATGGTAGATATAATGTGATTTGACGTAATTTAATCTGTGGCAATGACCTTGAGCCCTCTTGGATGGGTACTTCTAATGTAAATTCATGGCATCACCCAAGGCGCTTGAATTTTCTAGCTCTCCCTGTAGAATTTGTTGTGACGTATTGTCCCCATGAGTGACAGAACACTGAGCCATTCACGACGCAGCTAGAGAACATTACCAACCCCTACACTCCGTATTTTCCGCTGGCTGCTCCATGACCACAGAAAACACTGAGCTTGGCTGAAACACCTACATTTTGGAGCTGCCTTACTCAAGAATGCAAAAAAGAGACCATATTTGTATGTGGCTTTATTAACTCAATGACACGTATTAATGCCAAAATAACATGCAAAACAGGCAAGAAAAACAGTCATATATACGGTACCAGTCAAAAGTTTGGACACACCTACTCATTCAAGGGGTTTTCTATTTTAAAAAAACTATTTTCTACATTGTAGAATAATAGTGAAGACATCAAGATATATATATAAATATATATGTTTTTTTGTTTTTGTTGTAATTTTTATTTATTTATTGCTGAACAGGTGGGGCTCATAACAGGTGGGGCTCTGACCAAACTGCCCTGAATGACAGGTCACCACTGTATATAGCTCTGTTTGATGTTTATTGTCATAATAAACATTGAGAATTGAATGTTTCCCCCCTCAAGGCAACTCAGGACATGCCAGTAGGGCCTACTGGAATGATTCATTTCAATCTCATAGCCAACATTTGTTTTTGTTTTTGTTTATCTGTTTAACTGTCAACTTTTTCTGTCAATTTCTGTGCATCAGTTCAGTGCCATTGATTTAACTCTTTATTTGTGTCATAATGTACTCTGTAAGCACATTTTCCTTTCATTTCAGCTGATCTATGGCTACATACATTCATCATGGAGAAGAAACGTTATTTGGCTGGAGCGATGTGGATGCGTAACCAGACAACATTTTCTTGATCTGGAATGCCTCTCAACTTTACAGCAGGCCTACATCATGAAGCTCAAAGCTTTCCTCATAATTACACTTCTGTTCATCTGTACTTAATTACTCAAATCAAGTAATTACAACATGTTGAGTCTCTCTCTCTCTCTCTCTCTCTCTCTCTCTCTCTCTCTGTCTCTTTCCCTCCCTCCCTCCCTCCCTCCCTCCCTCCCTCCCTCCCTCCCTCCCTCCCTCCCTCCCTCCCTCCCTCCCTCCCTCCCTCCCTCCCTCCCTCCCTCCCTCCCTCCCTCCAGTTATGTATGATGGAACAGTGTGTCCTACATACTCACAGTTAAACAAGTGGACTCATTCTGTCTGCTCTGCTATCTGGAGGGCCGCATGGGACCTAACCTGCTAATGGTACTATTCCTCACTCTATCTTTATTCCTGCCTCCTCGCTCACACTCGCGCGCACACACACACACACACACACACACACACACACACACACACACACACACACACACACACACACACACACACACACACACACACACACACACACACACACACATGGAGGCCCCTCAGAGGAGGAAGTCACTAAATAACTGATTAAAATGTACTGTTTTGCAAATTTACAGTAGCCTCAACAGCACCATCTAGGGTAGCTCCATGGTGTAGCCGGAAGACAGCTATTTTCCAAACATTGACTTCAATACTAAACCTAGGAGGCTCGTGGTTCTTCTGACCCTCTTCCATAGATTTACACAGTAATTTGATAACTTCCAGAGGACGTTGTCAAACCTATCAGAGCTCCTGCAGTATGAACTAACATCTCGTCCAATCCAATCAAAGGATTAGAAAATTACATCTAGTACTGAAAGCATAAGCTACAGCTAGCTAGCAAGCACTGCAGTGCATAAAGTGTCACCACACTGCAGTGCTTGCTAGCTGACTCAAGATGACTCAAAGAGAGAGAAAGGCAACAGTTTTGAACAAATACATTTCTTTAAAAAATAAGATGCAGAAGAGAGAGAGCTAGCTATATTTTGTATATTTTTTGTCTTAGTTTACCTTTCACTTACTTAGCTAGCTAATGCAGCTCATTTAGTCTACTCAACAACCTGACTCAAACAGAGAGGAATGCTATGTATGTTAGCTAGCTGGCTAAGGCTATCCAACACTACAACTATTCCAAGTCAAGGTAAGCTTTTGGTTTTATTAATGTATTGGCTCCGGGGCCCACCGGTGGAACTGCTAAACTTCTTGCTGTACACTGTACTGCGTGATTGTACACATATATTTGATTCGTAAACAAATGCTTTGTAAACAACAGGTGTAGACTAAAAGTGAGATGCTGATTTATGGGCCCTTCCTAACACAGCAAAGAGGAATAGAAAAATAATAGAAAGATAATAACACAAGGAATATATGCACAATGAGTAACAATAACTTGGCTATATACACAAGGTACCAATACAGAGTCAATGTGCAGGGGTACGAGGTAATGGAGATAGATTTGTACATATAGGTATGGGTAGACTAAGGAACAGGATAGATAATAAGCAGTAGCAGCAGCGTATGTCATGAGTCAAAAGAGTTCGTGCAAAGGGGGTCAATGCAGATTGTCCGGGTAGTTATTTGGTTAACTATTTAGCAGTCTTATGACTTGGCGTTAGAAGCTGTTCAGGGTCCTATGAGTTCCAGACTTGGTGCATTGGTCCTGGATGGCAGGGAGCTTGGCCCCAGTGATGTACTGGTCAATTCGCACTACCCTCTGTAGCGCCTTGTGGTCGGATGCCAAGCAGTGTCCATACCAAGTGGTGATGCAGCAGTCAAACTTTTTGAGGATCTGAGGGCCCATGCCAAAACCTTTCAGACTCCTGAGGGGGAAGAAACGTTGTCGCGCCTTCTTCACTTAATTCCTTAGTGATGTAGACACAGAAGAACTTAAAGCTCTCGACCCACTCCACTACAGACCCGTTAATGAGGAGGGGGCTGTGCTCAGCATGCTCAGCTCACATTTTCTGGAGTCCACGATCATGCTCCTTTGTCTTGCTGAAGTTGAGGGAGAGGTTGCTGTGCTGGCACCACATTTCCAGGTTACTGACCTCCTCCCTATAGGCTGTCTCATTGTTGTTGGTGATCAGGCCTACCACCATTGTGTCATCAGAGAACTTACGGAGTAGACCGTAAGGAAGACCAGGATCCAGTGGCAGAGGCAGGTGTTCAGTCCCAGGGTCCTGGGCTTATTGATGAGCTTGGAGGGCACTATGGTGTTGGACGTTGAGCTGTAGTCAATGAACAACATTCTCACATAGCTGTTCCTCTTATTCAGGTGGGAGAGGGCAGTGTGGAGTGCAATAGAGGGTGCGTCATCTGTGGATCTGTTGGAGCGGTATACAAATTGGAGTGGGTCCAGGGTGTCTGGAATGAGGTGTAGATATGAGCCATGACCCGCCTTTCAAAGCATTCCGTGACTACAGATGTGAGTGCTATGGGGCAATAGTAATTTAGACAGGTTACCTTGGCGCACAGGGAATATGGTGGTCTGCTTGAAACATGTAAGTATTACAAACAGGGTCAGGGAAAGGTTAATCAGTGCATGCTTTGAGTACTTGTCCTGGTAATCCTTCTGGCCCCTGCGACCATGTTAACCTAATTTAAGGTCTTACTCACATTGGCTACGGAAAGCGATATCACACAGTCGTCTGGAACAGCTGATGCTCTCATGCATGGTTCAGTGTTGATTGCCTCGAAGCAAGCGTAGAAGGCATTTAGCTCGTCTGGTAGGCTCGCGTCACTGGGCAGCTTGCAGCTGGGTTTCCCTTTGTAATCCGTTATAGCTTTCAAACCCTGCCACATCCAACGAGCATCAGAGCCGGCGTAGTAGTATTTGATCTTAGTCCTGTAATGACACTTTGCATGTTTGATGGCTCGTCTGAGTTCGTAGCAGGATTTCTTAGAAGCTTCCGAATTAGTGTACCGCTCCTTGAAACAGGCAGCTCTAGCCTTTAGGTCAGTGCGGATGTTGCCTGTAATCCATGGCTTCTGGTTGGGATATGTACGAACAGTGCATTCAGAAAGTATTAGGACCCCTTGACTTTTTCCATATTTTGTTACATTACAGCCTTATTCTAAAATGTATTAAATAGTTTTCTCCCTCATATATCTACACACATAACCCTATAATTACAAAGCAAAAACAGGTTTTTAGAACAATTGAAATAAAATGGAAATATTACATCTACATAAGTATTCAGACCCTTTACTCAGTACTTTGTTGAAGCACGTTTGGCAGTGATTACTGCCTCAAGTCTTCTTGGGTATGACGCTTGGCACACTTGTATTTGGGGAGTTTCTCCCATTCTTCAATGCAGATCATTTCAAGCTCTGTCCGGTTGGATGGGGAACGCCGGTACACAGCTATTTTCAGGTCTTTCCAGAGATGTTTGATTGGGTTCAAGTCCGGGCTCTGGCTGGGACCCTCATGGACATTCAGAGACTGGTGATGAAGCAACTCCTGCGTTGTCTTGGCTGTGTGCTTAAGGTCGTTGTCCTATTGGAAGGTGAGCGTTCGCCCCAGTCTGAGGTATTGAGTGCTATGGAGCAGGTTTTCATCAAGGATCTCTCTGTACTTTGCTCAATTCAATTTTCCTTGATCATGACTAGTCTCCCAGTCCCTGCCGCTGAAAAACATCCCCACAGCATGATGCTGCCACCACCATGCTTCACCGTAGGGATGGTGCCATGTTTCCTTCAGATGTGACTCTTGGTATTCAGGCCAAATAGTTCAATCTTGGTTTCATCAGACAAGATAATCGTGTTTCTCATGGTCTGAGAGTCCTTAGCTGCCTTTTGGCAAGCTCCAAGTGGGCTGTCATGTGCCTTTTACTGAGTAGTGGCTTCCGTCTGACCACTCTACCAAAGGCTTGATTGGTGGAGTGCTGCAGAGATGGTTGTCCTTCTGGAAGGTTCTCCCATCTCCACAGAGGAACTCTGTAGATCAGACCATCAAGTTCTTGTTCACCTCCCGGACCAAGGTCCTTCTCCCCCCGATTGCTCAGTTTGCCCGGTTGACCAGCTCTAGGAAGAGTGTTGGTGGTACCAAACTTCTTCCATTTAAGAATGATGGAGGCCACTGTTTTTTTTTGGGGACCTTCAATGCTGCAGTACCCTTCCATAGATCTGTGGCTCGACACAATCCTGTCTTTTGTCTCTACGGACAAATCCTTTGACCCCATTGCTTGGTTTTAGCTCTGACATGCATTGTCAAGTGTCCAATCAATGGAATTGACCACAGGTGGACTCCAATCAAGTTGTACTGTAGAAACATCTCAAGGATAATGAAAGGAAACAGGATGCACCTGAGCACAATTTCGAGTCAAAGCAAAGGGTCTGAAAACTTATGTAAATAAGGTATTGCTGTTTTTGTTTTTTTTATACATTTGCACAAATTTCTAAAAACCTGTTTTCGCTTTGTCATTATGGGGTATTGTGTGTAGATTGAATAGGAAAAACAATAATTGAATCTATTTTAGAACAAGGCTGAAGCTGTATGTGGCTGGTATGTAAGTGAACTGTGATCAGATCAACTAACAACCTTACGATGGGTATAGGGCAAATTCGAGTATCATGTTGTAGCTTAAACCTATCGATGTTGTATACATTAAGCTGGGCTAATGGAATATGAATGACAGTCATCCAATATGCTGTGATAGAAATACTGTAAGGCCATGCTCACACAAAAAAATGTCATCCCAAATCTTGAACGGCACCTATCGCCACTGACACACACACACACACACACACACACACACACACACACACACACACACACACACACACACACACACACACACACACACACACACACACACACACACACACACACACACACACACACACACACACACACACACACGTATCACACTGTCATCCACCATGATGGGAGAGAGAGGCCCCATCCAGAAATAGCCCATAGCCCAAAGGTACATTGTAGATTCTGGAGGGGAAAATGCAGCAACTACCATATAGCTATCAAATTGTTTCAGATCAACATGAAGTGCCTAGGAGGTGGTTGTGTCTGGTTGGGACCTCTCACACTTAGTGTTGTGGATCAATGGTGGGAGGCAACATCATTGGGTAGTCAAAACAACACTCTCTTTCATCCATCGGCCAGAACTGAGGCCTGGAGAGTAGAACTCCTGTGGAGTGAATAACTACAGTATCGCCCACACACACATCTCTCAGTAAGAGGGATGATTCACCCAATTACACTTGATGCAATTACACTTGACTTTATCATGCTAACAGGACCCCATTCAATCCCATTGCTGTCTAGGCATCAATGCTGATGGCAGTCTTGCATGACTCAATGAGGGTTAATTTACTGGCCAAGAATCAAATGTCATGATATGGTTATTTTTTATAGCAACTCCCTCTGTGTGTTTCTAAACTGAGACCCATCTGTGTGTTTTTTTTTCGAGCTTAACTGAGGAGAAGGAAAGTAGAGCATTACTCTCAGCCCCACACGTCTCACACACACACACACACACACACACACACACACACACACACACACACACACACACACACACACACACACACACACACACACACACACACACACACACACACACACACACACACACACACACACACACACACACACTGTAGAGTAGAGAACCAAAGAACACATTACCCATGCACAGAACAGAGTGTGCCCCAGGCAAGTCTCTCTGTCTGGGGGCGTCTCGCTAACTGTCTGCCCTGTTCCGCTTTGATCATGGAGCCGAACAAAGTGGAATCAGAAAGGCTTGGCAATCTCAAGCCTGTGATGAGATGCAGTGTAGTGACGTCTTGGGTGGTACCAGGCTTTTGTATGGTAATTTGTTCATTAAGGAGGGGGAGTTGTTTTTCAAAGGAGTGTTTTGAAGGTTCATGGAGATATGAATGGGGGTAGAAGATTATAGTAGCTGCAGAATGCCGGGTCCAAGACAATGAAGGTGGAGATGAAAGCAAGTGAAAACATGTCAGATAAGGCCTTTAAATGCCTTTAGCCCAGCAGTAAGTAACTGTAATCTGCATGGGGATTCTAGTCTGTGGACCAAGTGAGGATTTTCTACCCTGTATCTGTTGGCTGCCATTCTGCTCATTCACAGGCAGCCAGAGGTGGCTCAGTCCCAGGGGAGAGGGCATTCAGATGTTGATGGCAGACAGACAGACAGACAGATAGACAGATGGCAGCTCCCTGGATAGGTGACAGGAGACAGCCAGCTAGGAGAGAGAGAATGGAGAAGTGACAGGTAGGGGAAATACGGGAGCAGCAGTGCATCATGGGACAGTTCAGAGAGTATCCAACAAGCATTCATTTACTTCAACTTATTAAAATGTACTGTTTACACAAACATCTACACACACTTGTGCACACACATACGCATGCACGCACACGTACACACACACAAACAGATATGCAACCCACAGAGCTGACAAATTAGTGTAGCGAGGGTTGGCCTCCCATGGCAACGCGTCACACAAACACACGACACATGTGCGTGCTGATAAAAACACTCCAGGGGACCAACACATGCATTGTTTAAAATAACCCAAGCATTGGGGCGAGTTGTTGCAGTGAGAGATTGCTGTACACAAATAGGCCATATTGCTAAAACTGGGACACACGTAGTAGTCTCAGAATAAAATCCCTCAGTGTGTCTCTGTAGGCAGGATGTGAGTGGCTGTGTGCTCGTTATCTGAACAAACAGAACAGCGAGCTGAAGAATAGAGAACACACAGCGTTTCACGGAAAAGGGATGAAAGCCAGAAGGAAAAACCAAACATTCCCAATGAGGAACAGAACACATAGCAGTAACATAAGAGAAGGAGAATTATTCAGAGCGTTTTATACATTGTAAGTCTAGCAAGCAAAAACAAAGATATAGTAGATATTGTGTTCTGAAAAATGTAATATGAAACAAAATCAAGATCAGTGTTACATTTTACAGATTTAAACCCGTAGAGTGTTTTTTAGTGTCTCTAAAATAATAAACAGTACCAACATAATCTCTTTTCAATCCCCTTAGTGTGTCAGCTTTTGTAGGCCTACATTGTCCTTGTTTTGGTAAGTGATGGGAGTGTGTAGGTTTCTGTAAGACAAAGGGATCAACCCTATCTCTGACTATTTCTCCGGCTTGGATTAGAGGCTGTGGCTGTGAGGACTGGGATCCAACTCTGTGGTACAGTGATAAGCCTGCCGTTTTATTAGACATCCCTTATCTCAAACCAAAAACCATTAAAACCCTTGTCAGTGATCTGAGCCTCCGTCCGCCCAGAACTGCAGTGACTGCCCAGTTTTTCTCAGTAGTTTTGAGGGAGAATGGATCTCAGGAAGAGATAAACGTGTAAGACTAAGAAGTGACGGGATACGCAGAGTCTTTGATACGAGCCGCTCAAAGAGCCTCACAACTCAATAGGATGCGTCTAGACGTCTGGGAGCTGCACACTGATATATTACTCCCATGCCAAATGGAGTCAGTGGACAAGTGTTCTTATCACTATACCTGGGTTGTTCCACGAAATGAGTGCCTTTTACGCTCTTTTGATATTTTAAGTAGAGATTGTGCACAAATATTGCATTTTAAAAGCCTTAAAGGCTTGCTTAAGTGGCAACATTCAGCATTTGGAAATGTCCCTCTGTGTATCCTCTGTGACTTCTGTGAAGATTTTAAACCACTTAACCCCAACACACCCCACGTTTTCACCATCATTGTAACTCCCTTGTTATTTTGTTACATTGGCAAAGTCATTTCTGAAGATTATGATTTATTTCATGTGATTAGTGAGCTTGCATTCATTTGCCTCTCTCTGTTGTATAAAACAAGCTTCCATTCTCCCTGTCACATGGGGATTTGTGGTCGATTTTTTTTGATGAAATCGTCAACCCTGTTACTTTTTTGGCACTTAATAGGCATTTACTATAGTCCTTTTTTAAATTTAACCTCTTGAGATGGGATTTTATTTATTTTTATTAAATTGAACATGTGCTCTTTATGACAGGCTGTTACAATTAGGTGAGATAAGAAATGTTATTAAAGAAATTAGGTTACACTGCTCAAAAGGCATCTGATTGGTGAAATGACCCACCTGTGTACAACATTGTCTGGCTTTATATTTCATCAATTCAAATTCACCTCTGTAATCTATTGGTTTGTGTTGGATGATTTGTTCACATATGAGTTGTGTTGATCGGTAAGGTGATTATGTGACGTTGAAAGGTCAGTCTTTTCACAGTAAAAAGATAGATCTGCAGTATGTAGCTCAGCCAGGAGATGTCACTGCTCCACTAGTAACAGGTCTGATATTGAGGCCCTTTCTCCAATCTGGGCCTTGAGATCTGTTTCTCATTCTTCCTCTCTTTTCAGACATTGATTCAGATCAGGTGAGCTCACTCCAGGTGAGCAGAATCTTGGCTTTGACAGACAGATAAATAAACAGAGAGGTGTGTGTGTCCATATCCTTCAGCAGTAGAACAATCAGAGGCGTCATGCTCATAGGGGGCACAAAGGCAGTGGAACTGTGGCTTCGAGGTCCAGAGTTGAGTTTGAGGGCTCTAGTGCATGCAGACAATATTGTCAGTGGAGGAGGAGATAGAGTGCAGAATGAGTGACACACAGTGTTTGATTTGATTTTAGCTCCCGGTGATGGGCAGGACTCACAGGAGGTATTTTTGTAAATTAATTTGATCAAGCTATGTAGGTTATTGATTCAGTCTTGATTAGTAAATAAAACAAACATGTTTTGTTTTTCTCTGTAATACCAGTATTCAAATCTGATGCTACTGCTTGCATCAGTTACCTGATGTGGAATAGAGTTCCATGTAGCCATGGCTCTATGTAGTACTGTGAGCCTCCCATAGTCTGTTCTTCATTTGAGGATTGTTAAGAGACCATTGGTGGCATGTCTTGAGGAGTATGCATAGGTGTCTGAGCTGTGTGCTAGTAGTTTAAACAGACAGCTCAGTGCATTCAGCTTGTCAACACTTCTTATAAAAACAAATAGTGATGTAGTCCATCTCCCCTCCACTTTGAGCCATGAGAGATTTACATGCATATTATTAATGTTAGCTCTCTGTGTACATTTAAGGGCCAGCTGTGCTGCCCTGTTCTGAGACAATTTTTGTGTCACCTGACCACACAAATGAACAGTAGTCCAGGTGCTACAAAACTATGGCCTGTAGGACCTGCCTTGTTGAAAGTGTTGTTAAGGATGCAGATCAGTGCTCTATTATGGACAGACTTCTCCCCAACTTAGCTACTGTTGTATCAACGTGTTTTGACCATGACAGTTACCAATCCAGGGTTACTCCAAACAATTTAGTCACCTCAACTTAATCAATCTCCACATTATTTAGTTGAGGTTCAGGATTTAGGGAATGATTTGTCCCAAATACAATGCTCTTAGTTTTTAAAATATTTAGGAGTAACTTATTCCTTGCCACCCATTCTGAAACTGACTGCAGCTCTTTGTTAATTGTTGCAGTCATTTCAGTTGCTGTAGTAGCTGATATGTATACTGTTGAGTCATCCGCATACATAGATAGACACATAGGCTTTTCTCAAAGCCAGTGGCATGTCATTGGTAAAGATTGAAAAAAATAAGGGGCCTATACAGCTGCCCTGGGGAATTCCGGGTAGCCATTTGGTTAGCTGTTCAGGAATCTTATGGCTTGGGGGTAGAAGCTGTTAAGATGCCTTTTGGACCTAGACTTGGTGCTTGCCGTGCGGTAGCAGAAAGAACAGTCTATGACTAGGGTGGCTGGAGTCCTTGGCAATTTTTAGGACCTTCCTCTGACACCGTCTGGTATAGAGGTCCTGGAAGGCAGGAAGCTTGGCCCCAGTGATGTGCTGGGACGTATGCATTACCCTCTGTAGTGCCTTGTGGTCAGAGGCCGAGCAGTTGCCATACCAGGCGGTGATGCAACCAGCCAGGATGATCTCGATGGTGCAACTGTATAACTTTTTGAGGATCCGAGGACCCATGACAAATCTTTTCAGTCTCCTGAGGGGGAATAGGCGTTGTCGTGCCCTCTTCACGACTGTCTTGGTGTGTTTGGACCATGACAGTTCATTGGTGATGTGGACACCAAAGAACTTGAAGCTCTCAATCTGCTCCACTACAGTCCTGTCGATTAGAATGGGGGCGTGCTCGGCCCTCCTTTTCCTGTAGTCCACGATCATCTCCTTTGTCTTGATCATGTTGAGGGAGAGGTTGTTGTTCTTGCACCACACTGCCAGGTCTCTGACCTCCTTCCTATAGGCTGCCTCATCGTCTGTGATCAGGCCTACCTGTTGTGTCGTCGGCAAACGTAATGATGGTGTTGGAGTCGTGCTTGGCCATGCATTCGTGGGTGACCAGGGAGTACAGGAGGGGACTGAGCATGCACCCCTGAGGGGCACCCATTGTAGAGGATCAGCTTGACTACCCTTAATAACCTGGGGGTGGCCCTTCAGGATGTCCAGGATCCAGTTGCAGAGGGAGGTGTTTAGTTGCAGAATCCTTAGCTTACTGATGAGCTTTGAAGGCGCTATGGTGTTGAACGCTGAGCTGTAGTCAATGAATAGCATTCTCCCGTACACTACCGGTAAAACACCTACCCATTCAAGGGGTTTCTTTATATTTTACTAATTTCTACATTGTAGAATAATAGTGAAGACATCAAAACTATGAAATAACACATATGGAATCATGAAGTAACCAAAAAAGTGTTAAACAAATTAAAGTATATTTTATATTTGAGATTCTTAAAATAGCCATCCTTTGCCTTGATGACAGCTTTGCACATGCTTGGCATTCTCTCAACCAGCTTCACCTGGAATTTTTTTCCAACAGTCTTGAAGGAGTTCCCACATATGCTGAGCTCTTGTTGGCTGATTTTCCTTCACTCTGCAGCCAGACTCATCCCAAACCATCTACCAACGCCCATGGGATAATGTACATTTGCTGAAGCATTATGACAACTCAGCGACACAATGGTAGGGATTAGCTGAGATGGGCTTGGGTCATTGATAAGTAATTGTCTCAACACAGCCTTATAATGATGTGAACGCATCCAGGAACCCAAAAGATTTGGGTGGATCCCATCCTCTTTATAATATGACCTTTGTTTCCAGAAGGTATTAACATTTTTAATGAATGTTACACCCAAAGAGCTACAATAGTCAGGTAGCCAGTTATGAAGTGCTAAAAGTCTGCTGAAATGTTCAATGCCTGGAATTAGGGAGGGCACAGGGCCAGATATTATGGGGCATTTGTTGGTGTCAAGCAGAGACCCAATCAGTTCTTTAAAATGGAATGTGGCACATTATATTATTTGTGTATTAATTATGATGCCACGATATGTGCCTGTATTAATGTGTGTTATGATCCCATGTACAGTGTTGTAATTTGGATGTAATATCCTAGGCATGTTAGTGCAGTATATTGAGATGTGCGATTTACAAGAGTCAGAATGACACCCTCATTTAAATGACAATTGAAAAGTTAAAATGGGTAAGCTTAGATAACCTATGCATCAACATGTTCATATTTTTTTTATAGAATAAGGCATAGTGATTATGGCTCTAGATTACAGGGAAAAGCTGTTTCAGGTGTTTTCTCAATTCTCCAACCACCCCCCCTCCATCCTCACATACTTCGTGCCCCCTCTAAACTAGTAGGTGCATGATCCCCTGGAGAACAATTGCCTGATCAGGACTGCTAAAATGATGTAATTTTGTTTTTATGGAGATATTCTACTCTGTTATCCCAGAGAGGTATAGCAATCCTCTCTCTCTCTTCCTCTCTGGTCTCCTTTTTATTCTATATCTATCCTGATGTAAATGTGGAGAGAAAACAATGAAGTAAATCAGCCTTATGTATTATAAATAGAGGTTGCTAAATTCAATCCAAATCAATGATCAGCACTTGGCTATTCCTACAGGAACATAGTGTCTATATTCTGAAATAAGCAGTCAACAATTCACAATCGTTTCACGCCAGAGAGGCAATATTACTTTGCACGCTACACAATTGTTTTCTCTCTCTTTCAGCGCGTCAGAAATTACAGAGGCGCAGGCAGCGTGCGAAGCAATTTCCTCCTCATTAAAAACCTGCAGGAATCTGCGTAACATACTAACACACATGCACACACACACACACACACACACACACACACACACACACGCACACACACACACACACACACACACACACACACACACACAGATGCAGAGTGATGCTGGAGTGTTTTACTCACACTAACACAACCTGACGGAGTAATCAGTCATACACATTGCTTACCACTCTCTCTCCCTCTTTCCAATCTATTCTATCTTGCTCTCTATCTTCATCTCCTTTGTCCTCCTCATTCTCTTCCCTCTCTTAGGGACAGATCGACATTTACTGGACGGTGGGGGGTTCCAATTCAAGGTGTCGTAAAATAATGAACCCCCTCCACAACATAAAAAATATTTTCACATGACCCTCCCCTTGTGCTGTGAAATAAATTGAACACCCTCCTCCTCTGCGGATGCCTCATCAGGACCTGCAGAAGACGAGTAGGAAGTTGCCATTACCGTCAATACTACTCGCCAACGTGCAATCATTGGACAATAAATTAGACGAGGTACGATCACGAATATCCTACCAACGGGACAAAAAAACTGTAATATCTTATGTTTCACGGAACCGTGGCTGAATGACGACATGTATATTCAGCTAGCTGGATATACGCTTCACCGGCAGGATAGACTAGCACACTCGGGTAAGACGAAGGGGGGGGGGGGGGGGGGGGGCGCGGTCTGTGCATATTTGTAAACAACAGCTGGTGCACGAAATCTAAGGAAGTCTCTAGATTTTGCTCGCCTGAAGTAGAGTATATTGTGATAAACTGCAGGCCACACTACTTGCCTAGAGAGTTCTCAGCTATACTTTTCGTGGCTATTTATTTACCACCACAAACAGATGCTGGCACTAAGACCGCACTCAGTCAGCTGTATAAGGAAATAAGCAAACAGGAAACCGCTCACCCAGAGGCGGCGCTCCTAGTGGCCAGAGACTTTAATGCAGGGAAACTTAAATCAGTTCTACCAATAAATGTAATATCCAGAACTTTTATGGATTATTTATTTGAATTGCGCGGCCTCTAGTTTCACCAGAAGTTGTTCCGCTAGCACGACACCTAGCCTTAAGTTAACAAAGGCTACAGTCGGTCAGCTGGACAAGGAAATAAGCAAACAGTAAACTGCTCACCCAGAGGCGGTGCTCCCAGTGGCCGGGGACTTTAATGTAGGAAAGATTAAATCAGTTTTACCTCATTTTTATCAACATGTTAAACGTGCAACCAGAGGGGAAAAAATTCTAGATAACCTGTACTCCACACACAGAGATGCGTACAAAGCTCTCCCTCGCCTTCCATTTGGTAAATCCAACCACAACTCTATCCTCCTGATTCCCGCTTACAAGCAAAAATTAAAGCAAGAAGCACCAGTGACTCGGTCTATAATCAGAGGGTAGTGCGTACGGCCCAGCACATCACTGGGGCAAAGCTGCCTGCCATCCAGGACCTCTACACCAGGCGGTGTCAGAGGAAGGCCCTAATAATTGTCCAAGACCCCAGCAACCCCAGTCATAGACTGTTCTCTCTACTACCGCATGGCAAGCGGTACGGGAGTGCCAAGTCTAGGACAAAAAGGCTTCTCAACAGTTTTTACCCCCAAGCCATAAGACTTCTGAACAGATAACCAAATGGTTACCCGGACTATTTGCAATGTGTGCCCCCACCCCAACCCCTCTTTTACGCTGCTGCTACTCTCTGTTTATCATATACGCATAGTCACTGTAACTATACATCCAGGTACATACTACCTCAATTGGCCCGAATAACCGGTGCTCCCGCACATTGGCTAACCGGGCTATCTGCATTGTGTCCCACCACCCGCCAACCCCTCTTTTTACGCTACTGCTACTCTCTGTTCATCATATATGCATAGTCACTTTAACCATACCTACATGTACTGTACATACTACCTCAATTAGCCTGACTAACCGGTGTCTGTATATAGCCTTGCTTCTCTTATTTTCAAATGTCTTTGTACTGTTGCTTTATTTCTTTACTTACCCCCCCCCCCACACACACACACACACACCTTTTTTTTCACCATTGGTTAGAGCCTGTAAGTAAGCATTTCACTGTAAGGTCTACACTTGTTGTATTCGGTGGACGTGACAAATAAACTTTGATTTGATATAATTAACTCAAATAATGTTTACGACCATAAATAACAATAACTGTAGAGACCCTGTGTTTATAAAGTTGGATATCTACTTTGCTTTTGTAGCACAGTCAATGGCAGGGCTACGGGACAGAAGGTTGAAGGTTGAGGGCCGACCACCAGACAGGAGCTCCCTCTCCGTGTCTGTTTCATTACATAAAGATCAGAGCCGGTTGAAGAAAATGATCAGCTAGGGGAAATCAGATTTTCAACATTTTGGTGCCATATTTGGAATTCTATAAAATATATGCAACAGATTTTCCACCAACATTTTTCTGTGCCAATGCATCACACAACCAATGAACAAAACATACTGACATGGTTTGCGTTTTCAACACCACAATAAATAGACTATGTAAATCTTGACAAACAGAAAACACATCCCTCCCTACCTTGTAGGCACATCCCTCCCTACCTTGTAGGCACATCCCTCCCTACCTTGTAGGCTTGCCCACTATTGAATCTTTGAATATCATTTTGGTGTATTGTAACAGATGTCTCTTTCCATTCATCAAATTTACTCTGTACAGTTTGGATTGATTGATTGATTTTATCTGTAGGTTAAAAAAAATACATATATACACAAATCATTTTGAAAGTTCCTGGGATTGCACAATGAAGTCGGGGACTTATTTCCATTGTGGACCATACATTTGCTGCAGCATATGCTGCAGTAATATAAGGACTGAATGCATGTCTAATTTACACATCTCCATCTGGCTTTCGGGTGTCACCTTATTATAATCAACAGCTACATCTACACTCAAATTAAATTATTTTTCACAGCAATCTAGAGTAGGCTAGATTGTTGTACTCACTTAAAAACAAGAATGCAATTATTCATTGTATTGTGGTCTTGTAGGCTAGTCTAGGGAGGATCATTGTGGTGTTGTAGGCTACACTGGGTAGGATCATTGTGGTGTTGTAGGCTAGTCTAGGAAGGATCATTGTGGTGTTGTAGGCTAGTCTAGGAAGGATCATTGTATTGTGGTCTTGTAGGCTAGACTAGGTACGATCATTGTGGTGTTGTAGGCTAGACTAGGTACGATCATTGTGGTCTTGTAGGCTAGTCTAGGGAGGATCATTGTGGTGTTGTAGGCTACACTGGGTAGGATCATTGCGGTGTTGTAGGCTAGTCTAGGTAGGATCATTGCGGTGTTGTAGGCTAGTCTAGGAAGGATCATTGTGGTGTTGTAGGCTACACTGGGTAGGATCATTGTGGTGTTGTAGGCTAGTCTAGGTAGGATCATTGTGGTGTTGTAGGCTAGTCTAGGTAGGATCATTGTGGTGTTGTAGACTAGTCTAGGAAGGATCATTGTGGTGTTGTAGGCTAGTCTAGGTAGGATCATTGCGGTGTTGTTTGGCTAGTCTAGGTAGGATCATTGTGGTGTTGTAGGCTACACTGGGTAGGATCATTGTGGTGTTGTAGGCTAGACTAGGTACGATCATTGTGGTCTTGTAGGCTAGTCTAGGGAGGATCATTGTGGTGTTGTAGGCTACACTGGGTAGGATCATTGTGGTGTTGTAGACTAGTCTAGGAAGGATCATTGCGGTGATGTAGGCTAGTCTAGGTAGGATCATTGTGGTGTTGTAGGCTAGTCTAGGTAGGATCATTGTGGTGTTGTAGGCTACACTGGGTAGGATCATTGTGGTGTTGTAGGCTACACTGGGTAGGATCATTGTGGTGTTGTAGGCTACACTGGGTAGGATCATTGCGGTGTTGTAGGCTACACTGGGTAGGATCATTGTGGTGTTGTAGGCTAGACTGGGTAGGATCATTGTGGTGTTGTAGGCTAGTCTAGGTAGGATCATTGTGGTGTTGTAGGCTAGTCTAGGTAGGATCATTGTGGTGTTGTAGGCTACACTGGGTAGGATCATTGTGGTGTTGTAGGCTAGTCTAGGTAGGATCATTGTGGTGTTGTAGGCTAGTCTAGGAAGGATCATTGTGGTGTTGTAGGCTACACTGGGTAGGATCATTGTGGTGTTGTAGGCTAGTCTAGGTAGGATCATTGTGGTGTTGTAGGCTAGTCTAGGTAGGATCATTGTGGTGTTGTAGGCTACACTAGGAAGGATCATTGTGGTGTTGTAGGCTAGACTAGGTACGATCATTGTATTGTGGTGTTGTAGGCTAGTCTAGGTAGCAGAGGTGGGACCAAGTCATTGTTTTACAAGTCACAAGCAAGTCTCAAGTCTTAGCACTCAAGTCCCAAGTCAAGTCCCGAGTCAAGACAGGCAAGTCTGAGACAAGTCTCACATCAAGACCGTCAAGTATCAAGTCAAGTTAACTTTGAATTTCGAGTCTTAAACAACTCATAATGTGCTCTTCACCAAATGTAATACAATTTCATATTTTTAACAAGAGTAATAGTTAGTATATTACATTTACGCAAATCATGAATGCTTTTAAAAATATCTATAAATGTATTACTTTCCAAATATACTTTATATTTCCATTTCCATATATAGCCATGAGAAATACCCCCCCACACCCCAATAGTGATCGACTATCGAGGATCGCTATGGGCGATGTAGGCTTGTACACAATCGCCCAACCTTGTTTTAAGAACATCAGGCAGGATTTAGGCTACCAACTGCCTAGCCGGTTGTAGCTCAATCTTGGGTGCAATGATCACATTCCCGCACTGACTGACTATGTGGAGGCTCATTTATTTAACGTTACGCTAGCCTACATGATACACTAGTAAAGTAATAATAGCCATGACTTACTGTTCTTTGTGCAACTTCAAATGTCGAACAAAGTTGGAAGTTGTTGCGCCTCCGTCTGTAATTTTCTTCCCGGATGTTTTGCAAGTTGCAATCTGTTTTTTGATGATACAGCGTCGTCTTTATATCCGAAAATAATAATTTTGTTTACCATCTTTCCAAGGGCTCCATCTGAGTTCACCGACGTTCCTCTGCACTGCCAAGCACAACCTTTCTCAGCTGGCGCAATTTGATTGGCTGCTGTCCGATACAAACTGTATTCCATTAAATGAAGAGTTGATGCGCTGCACACTGTTTTTAATAGCATCATTTTAAATATTTGGGCTTGGGGAGGAGGTCAGATCGAGTCATAAGGCTCAAGTCCAAGTCAAGTCACGAGTCATTGGTGTTAAAGTCAAAGTCGAGTCATATTTGTCCAAGTCATGTTGTCTAGCCCTGACCTTAAAGCTTTTTATGTCTCTATTTTGGTATGGTCAGGGTGTGATTTGGGGTCGGCATTCTATGTTCTTTTATCTATGTTTTGTATTTCTTTGTTTTGGCCGGGTATGGTTCTCAATCAGGGACAGCTGACTATCGTTGTCTCTGATTGGGAACCATACTTATGTAGCTTTTTCCCACCTATGTTTTGTGAGTAGTTGTTTTCTGTTTAGTGTTCTGCACCTGACAGGACTGTTTCAGTTTCGTTTTGCACTTTGTTATTTTTGTTTCAGTGTTCAGTTTAATAAAAGTCATGAACACTTACCATGCTACGCTTTGGTTCGATTCTTCCTCAGACGACGACGACCGTTACACATGTGATGTGACTCGAGTCCACACCTCTGCTAGGTAGGATCATTGTATTGTCCCTAAACAAGATCAATTGGGGAGATTTTTAAGCTGTGTGTCTCATGTCTTCACTGTTCTTTCATGCACAATGATCCACCTGCCCTCTCCGCTGCCTATCAGCTATTTCTATTGTTCTTGTCGATTCATAGAAAACATGTATGCAGATTTGAATGTTTTAATGTATGGTATGAATGCTGGATGGAAGACATTATATTGTCAAATCTGCAAAAGAGCAACGAGGGAAGAAAACACACTACCCTCGCCTGTGCCCAATAAAAAATAAAAGTTTGACAACCCTCCCCTATTTTGGAACATCCTTCCCACCCAGTAAATTGGTATCTGTCCACTCCCTCCTATGTTTCTCTCGACCCTCTTTCCCCATTCTCTCATATCTCCTCTCATATCTCCCTCCCCTCTTTCTCTTCATCCTCTCTTTCTCCCATCTCCCTCTTCTCTTTATGTGTTCACATCAGATGCTGGAAGCCTATTATACAAAGGACATGACAGGCCAGCCCAGTTTTAACAGCCCTCTCGTTTGTTCTCTGTTTCCTCCCTCTATCATTCTCCTTCTCCCTCACACTCTCACTCGTTCTCTCTCTTTCATGCTGTTCTCTGGGTGGAGGTGGAATGCAATGCAGAGAGAGAACTGGAGCGAGACCAAGCCGTATCTCAGTCAGGGAGAACCGAGGTTCACACAGGGCTGGGTTACACCTCACTAAACCTACTCACATACACCCACGCATAAACGTGCTTACACACTAGCATGCACGCACGCGCGCACACGCACGCACGCGCGCACACGCACGCACGTGCACACGCACGCACGCACACACACTCATTCACTGGTGGTAGCAATTTCCATTTTCTTTTTGTATGTATTTGTGTGTGTGTGTGTGTGTGTGTCTATCGCTGTGTGTTTGTGTGTGTATACATTATACACCAGCTGCAGTGCTGTCCATCTGTGAAAAGGTAAATTGAATTTTACAGACACAAAGCGGAGTTCCCTGCGGTCCTTTGGAAAAAGCCCACTGTGAGTCTAAAGCTTTCTAAAGCTTTTCTCTCTCTGGAAATGGAGGTGTGAGAACGACTGATCAATAAGCTATTTAAAGAGCTCCGTCTTTCTAATGCTCCGTCTCAACGCAGCTCCACAGGAAACACAACACACAGAGGAAAAAACCACCTCAGATAACAGCTTTTAAAATAGTTCCTTATCTTAAACCTACCCTCACACCTCTAATGATGTGTTCCCAAAGAACTACTCAGAATAGTTTTCCTTCTATAACTACCCAAACACAGGGTCGCTTTTTGTGTGTGTGTAAAAGTGCATTACACCAAACACAGTAGAGATCAGTTGAATTGGGCAAATGGTACCAGTGGGGGTTCTTTCTCTCAGCTTGGGCCCACCTGGGATCTTTCCTGCATATTGTCTCTGAGCTTTCTACAATATGTTCATCAGCTCTATTATTAGAAGCCTGTATCTTGTTTTGTGCCAGCTATTACTGTCACGGAATGCACACAGGCACGCACCCACGCACACGCACACGCATGCACACACACGCACGCACACGTATACGCACACGCACACATAGGGTTTTGTGATGTGTTGTTTTTGTTCTTGTAGTTTTTATGAGAGTCCCATACAGTATGGTGTGTTGTGAGGTGCCAGAGAACAGATCAACAGCTGGGGAGAGAGTCTGCCCACACAATTAATTCACTATGAAGGTGTCAGGATAGAACCCAAATAAATCACTTAGAATCTCATTAAAGGAAGAGATAACGCCTACACTACTCTGCCTTATTATTTGTGTGTGTGTGTGTTTTGTATGTGTGTGTGTTTTGTGTTTGCGTGTGTGGAACAAAGTTAACTTTGGCATGTACTAAGCTCTTGTCTTGACATTCTTGCAGCAGAGTATTCAACTAGATTTATCCTCCATCAGTCCAGGTGATGGACAGGAGACAAGTAGCAGAGAGAAGACCCTCTATAGACTATTGAGATAGACCCTAGTACACCCTAGGAGTCCTGATACTTTGCTGGGTTCAGTGGCTGGACTGACCAGTTCTGGTTGTCAGGGTTACCAGGTCCCTGCGGAGGGTCAGGGTTCCGTTGCTATGCTAATGAGACTGGATCAAAGTGAGAGGGGAGGGGGGGGGGTGTAAATTATGATTAGAGCGTGGGCAAGACAAACTTGAAAGCTAATGAGGCATATATCTGGATGAGGGTAGGAATGACGTGTGTATGGGTGGGTGTGTATGTGTCATTACCACACTGCTTATGTGATTTCCACAGGGTCAAAGAGAGGCAAGAGTTTTCTTAATTTGAAATGCAAAGGAAATCATGAAATTGTTAAATTGACCAAATAACAGCAGCTATTTGCCTAAGGGCTCTTAATGGCTTTTTCTAGATTTTTTTCTTATTTTTCCATACCTCCAATTCCATGCCTCTTTCTGTCTCTCTCTCTCTCTCTCTCTCTCTCTCTCCATACCTCCATACTTGTCACGTTCTGACCTTCTTTTGTTATGTCTTTGTTTTAGTATGGTCAGGGCGTGAGTTGGGGTGGGTAGTCTATGTTTCTTTTTCTATATTGTGGTTATGTGTTTGGCCTGGTATGGTATGATTCTCAATCAGAGACAACGAACGACACCTGCCTCTGATTGAGAATCATACTTAGGTAGCCTTTTCCCACCTGTGTTTTGGTGGGTGATTATTTCCTGTTTAGTGTTTTTTCCATTCACCTTACGGGACTGTTCGTTTGTTGTTTATTGTTTTTGTTCAGTTATGTTTATAAAAAATATGAACACTTACCACACTTCGCTTTGGTCCTCACCGTCTTCCACCACAGACGATCGTTACAGAATCACCCACCAACCAAGGACCAAGCAGCGTGGTATTGGGCAGCAGAGAGTTCTGGACTCCTGGACATGGGAGGTGATTTTGGATGGAGAGGGACCCTGGACACAGGCTGGGGAATATCGCCGCCCCAGGGAAGAGCTGGAGGCAGCCAAAGCAGAGCGGCGGCATTTTGAGGAGTTAGCACGGCAGCGCAACAGGGACGAGAGGCAGCCCCAAAAATGTATTGGGGGGGGGGGGGGGGTGGCACACAGGGAGTGTGGCTAAGTCAGGTAGGAGACCTGAGCCAACGCCCCGTGCTTACCATGGAGAGAGGTGGACCGGGCAGGCACCGTGTTATGCCGTGAGGCGCACGGTGTCCCCAGTGCGCAGGCATAGCCCGGTGCGCTACATCGCAGCGCCTCGTATTGGCCGGGCTAGAGTGGGCATCGAGCCAGGTGCCATGAAGCCTGCTCAGCGCATCTGGTCTCCAGTGCGTCTCCTTGGCCCGGGGTACATGGCACCAGCACTACGCACGGTGCTGTCTCTCCGTCTCCTTCCTCCAGGTGCTCCCGCTTTTCCAGCGCTGCCAGAGTCTTCCTCCTGTCCAGCGCTGCCAGAGTCTTCTTCCTGTCCTGAGCTGCCAGAGTCTTCTTCCTGTCCTGAGCTGCCAGAGTCTTCCTCCTGTCCTGAGCTGCCAGAGTCTTCCTCCTGTCCTGAGCTGCCAGAGCCGCACGTCAGTCAGGAGCTGCCAGAGCCGCCCATCAGGAGCTGCCAGAGTCTTCCTCCTGTCCTGAGCTGCCCGTCAGTCAGGAGCTGCCAGAGCCGCCCTTCACTCCGGCACTGCCGGAATTGCCCTTCACTTCGACGCTGCCGGAGTCTCCCGCTTGTCCGGTGCTGCTGGAATCTCCCGTCCATTCAGGACCCGCTGCTAGGGTCCCCAGTCCGAGGTCGGCGGCGAGGGTCGCCGCTCTTAAGAGGCCACGGAGGCGGATAAAGAAGTGGGCAAAGACTATGATGGAGTGGGGTCCACGTCCTGCGCCAGAGCAGCCACCACGGACAGACACCCACCCAGACCCTCCCTATAGGTTCAGGTTTTGCGGCCGGAGTCCGCACCTTTTGGGGGGGGGGGGGTACTGTCACGTTCTGACCTTAGTTCTTTTGTTATGTCTTTGTTTTAGTATGGTCAGGGCGTGAGTTGGGGTGGGTAGTCTATGTTCCTTTTTCTATGTTGTGGTTATGTGTTTGGCCTGGTATGGTTCTCAATCAGAGGCAGGTGTCGTTCGTTGTCTCTGATTGAGAATCATACATAGGTAGCCTGTTTTGTGGGTGATTATTTTTACGTGTCAGTGTTTGTTCCACACGGGACTGTTTCGTTTGTTTAGTTTATACACGTTGTTATTTTGTATTTCAGTGTTCAGGCAAATAAACCTCATGAACACGTACCACGCTGCGCATTGGTCCCATATTTCCTACTCCTCCTCAGACGAGGAGGATACTTCCATACTTCCATCCCTCACATATACTCTTTCCCCTACCCTCCCCTCCCCTCCCCTTCTCCTTCTTTCTACCCCTGTCTCCCTCTTTATCACTCTCAGAACATTTACCTTGGTGAAGCACTGGCAGTGAAATCATGTGCTTTAGAGAAGAGAGGTATGGGGGAGGATGGGTGGAGGAGGGAAGGGGAGGATTGGGGAGGAGGGAGGAGGAGACAGCATACATCTTTATTATGGCCTCCCATTAATGTGTCTTTATTAAGCTGCAGTCATCACAACCAGTGCTGCCTCTCTCATATCACCTGTCACTTGCCAGGTAGACCACTGGCCAGGTAGACCACTGGCCAGGTAGACCACTGAGAAATGGTCTTCTCCACTTTATTATATATCTCTGAAAATATCACCCATCAACTGTATATTTACAAACAGGACGGTTTTATTAAAAAACTCTCAGCGCATTTGTGAAAACCATACAAATGTAAACGTCAGGGAGTCTCAGTGCAAAACAAGAGAGCTTTAGCGCTCATTTACCGGAACAGAAACAGGAAAGAAATTGCAAGAAATAAAAATATAAATGTATTCATCAGAGATGCAGGAATTACAATATCATTTCATAATTTCTTCCTGGCAGTATGGCTTCTTTAATAATCACAGTGCATAGCAATCTATTACTTATTCATAAACACAGATTTAGAAGGCACACAGACACACCATAGGCAGTCTCCACAGAGATGACACAATCAAATATACATGAATATCATATTACTGTAGGAGGGGAATAGTTTTGGGAGAACATCGTTTAAACACTGTTGACGTAGAGAGGGACATGGAAAAAGGGAAGATCAGGGAGTCTGCAGGGAGGGGTCAAATCCCACCCATACAACTTATCAGGTGCAGGACAGATCAAAGAAAAAAGCAATGTCTGCAACGGTGGTGTGCTCCCATGGGGATTTGATCTGACGCAAGACAAGGTTTCCAGCCGAGTTGGATCTTCCTCAGGTCTTTTTTTGTGTGTCTGATTAAATCACCATGGGAGCGAACATTCTTTTTGTTCTTCTAACAAACCCATTCTCTCCCACTCAAACACGGTGTCATACCACAGTGTCCTGAGAAAGATTTCTATAGTATTTCATATGTGTTTGTGTGCGTGCTTGAGTTCCTCAGTGTCTCTTTAAATCTCACTCGCTCTATCTCTATCTCTCTCTATCTCCTTCCCTCTCTGTGTGTGTGGTCAGGTCTGGTCTGGCTGTAGATAGCTGTGTTAAGGCGAGCCTCTTTAATGAGGCTTTGCTGCAAGGAGAACTTCACAGACCTCGAACGTGCTCTGCATCCCAAGCACACAGCCCTCCACCTCACACACACTCAACCCTCCCTCCGGCGTGTGTGTGTGTGCATGCACGTGTGTGTGTTAATGATGGGTGTCAGACAGTGTCAGACTTCGCTGGGTGTGTGGGTGATAGCCTGTCAATATTGTCTGATCCGAGGGCCAAAGTCTGTCTCTGAGGATCGATACCCAGCCCTTTCCTCACACTGTCTCTTTACCTCGCCCCAGGCCTTCGGGTGGACATTTAATACAAGGCTCAGGTTAACTAGAACCTGTCTGTTTAGAACAGATATCTGCTCTGAACAACATACTTTGGAGTCTGAAATATCTGAGATCCCTCCCACGAAGGTCACTTGGATATTTTTTAAGCGAGAGTTTCATGAATAACATGTAGAGTTTCATGAATAACCCCCTTCAATCTGGGAGTAATGTATCTGATACTGTATCTCTCAGTGCGGAGATGTTTGGCTGCTCTGTCTGAGTCCTTTACCCTCTCTGTTTCTCTCTTCCTCTATTCCTCCACCCCTCTCCACTGCTCCCTCCCTGCCGCAGAGCCCCAGGAGGATGAATAATGTAACAGACTCTTGCAGAAGCAGATTACCCCAGCGTGCTCTCTCTCTCTCTCACTCTCTCGCTCTCTCGCTCTCTCGCTCTCTCTCGCTCTCTCCCTCTCTCTCTCACACAGACACTGCTGCGCTGATGCCAATCAGATCTCACAAACAACAGAACAAAGTAGACAAACACACTGACAGAGAGAAACATACCTTGTGTTTGGAGTTACAGCACAATACCAGGGTCTCTCATCCTTACATTACAATGGATGACTGCAGTACTAAGGATGTTCTTCCCACCCTAAACCCTAGAATGCACCCATATACCATACACGAATAACACTATTGGATTTTGAAACAAGAATGATTCTACAGTACACAAGGCATGCTTTTGGTTTCACCATATCGCTGCAGAGAACTGGGGACTCTGTTTGAGAGACAGTTATGGGCCTAGTGTTTGAGAGACACAGTTCTGGGCCTAGTGTTTGAGAGACACAGTTCTGGGTCTAATGTTTGAGAGACACAGTTCTGGGTCTAGTGTTTGAGAGACACAGTTCTGGGCCTAGTGTTTGAGAGACACAGTTCTGGGTCTAGTGTTTGAGAGACACAGTTCTGGGCCTAGTGTTTGAGAGACACAGTTCTGGGTCTAGTGTTTGAGAGACACAGTTCTGGGTCTAATGTTTGAGAGACACAGTTCTGGGCATAGTGTTTGAGAGACACAGTTTTGGACCTAGTGTTTGAGAGACACAGTTCTGGGCCTAGTGTTTGAGAGACACAGTTCTGGGCCTAGTGTTTGAGAGACACAGTTCTGGGCCTAGTGTTTGAGAGACACAGTTCTGGGTCTAGTGTTTGAGAGACACAGTTCTGGGTCTAATGTTTGAGAGACACAGTTCTGGACCTAGTGTTTGAGAGACACAGTTATGGACCTAGTGTTTGAGAGACACAGTTCTGGGCCTAGTGTTTGAGAGACACAGTTCTGGGCCTAGTGTTTGAGAGACACAGTTCTGGGCCTAGTGTTTGAGAGACACAGTTCTGGACCTAGTGTTTGAGAGACACAGTTCTGGGCCTAGTGTTTGAGAGACACAGTTCTGGGTCTAGTGTTTGAGAGACACAGTTCTGGGCCTAGTGTTTGAGAGACAGTTCTGGGCCTAGTGCTCACATCAATCAATAAGTCACCATGTGTGTCTGATAAATGAACAGCTTTAATGGCAGAGGCTTTGCAGTGAGTGATGCATTCTAGTCAAGTGATGTGTGTGTATGATTGTGTGCATGAATGTGTGTGTAGGGGGTTGTATCGCAGGCATGCACACACACACACACACACACAAGCTTAATCAAACAACGTTTAGAGCAATCCCTCAGACTGTAACTCAATGCTGTGGGTTCCAGTCTGAAACCCCCAGAGAAATCAAATATTAATTTAGACGAGAGCCACTGCTCAATATCGACTCTCCAATCGATGTGTGCGTGTGTGCGTGCAAGGAGAGAAAAAGAGATGCAGGACAAACAAGAGATTGAGTGAAGATAAAAAGAGTCAGAGAGGAAGAAAGACAGAGAAAAAGATGAGTCCCTAGGACTCCAGCCTCAATCACAGAAGTTTGATCAAAGTTCTCTGTTCCAGTATACATTTCTGAACAGCAGGCCCGATTCAAACACAGCTCAACTGCATGCACAGTAGGGGGGAAGACAATCAGTGTAGCGCTCCCTTTTCATCGAGAAATGATGAGAATACAAGCTGTAGCGGCCTTCATTCTCCTCCAGTCACAAAGCAACTGGTCTGTGATTGCCCTGGACCCCTCGTTAGGCACCAAGAGCCTGTCCAATCAACTCCATCATTCCACTACAGTGCATGTGTGTGGGTGTTTTGTGTGTGTGATGTCTGAAGACAGACACAAATTGGCAATCAGGTAACGCTATCATGGATTGGACTTTCCTCAGAGGGATCCTGACTCCAATAACTTCTTCCTTTCCTCTCCTCCATCTCCTCGTCGCTCCGGAGCGGCTCCAGCTCGACCCTGACAGGTGCTCCTGACAAAACCTATTACCATACAATTACACAAGTTCTCTCTCTTTCTCTCAATCACTAAAGTTTCTCACTTGTCTTAACCCTCAATCCCTGTCTCTCCCTCTCTCTTTCTCACCCCTCCTCTTTTATCACTCTCTATCCACCTCTATCAATCTCTATTGGTTCCCATCTCCTAGGCCCAATTAGAGCATTAGAGTACATGGCTCACTTTAATCTGCATTAGGGAAGAGATGAGAGGGCAATGAGGAGAGGAGGAGAGAGGAGAAGGTGATGAGGAGAGGAGAGGAGAGGAGAGAGGAGAAGGTGATGAGGAGAGGAGGAGAGAGGAGAAGGGGATGAGGAGAGGAGAGGAGAGAGGAGAAGGTGATGAGGAGAGGAGGAGAGAGGAGAAGGTGATGAGGAGAGGAGGAGAGAGGAGAAGGTGATGAGGAGAGGAGGAGAGAGGAGAAGGGGATGAGGAGAGGAGAGGAGAGAGGAGAAGGTGATGAGGAGAGGAGGAGAGAGGAGAAGGTGATGAGGAGAGGAGGAGAGAGGAGAAGGTGATGAGGAGAGGAGGAGAGAGGAGAAGGTGATGAGGAGAGAGGAGAAGGGGATGAGGAGAGGACGAGAGAGGAGAAGGTGAGGTGATGAGGAGAGGAGAAGGTGATGAGGAGAGGAGGAGAGAGGAGAAGGTGATAAGGAGAGGAGGAGAGGAGGAGAGAGGAGAATGTGATGAGGAGAGAGGAGAAGGTGATGAGGAGAGGACGAGAGAGGAGAAGGTGAGGTGATGAGGAGAGGAGAAGGTGATGAGGAGAAGGTGATGAGTAGAGGAGGATAAGGTGAGGAGGGGAGGAAGAGAGAGGAGAAGGAGATGAGGAGAGAAGGAGAAAGGAGAAGGTGATGAGGAGGAGAGAGAAGAAGGTGATGAGGAGAGGAGGAGAGATGAGAGGAGGAGAGAGGAGAGAGGAGAAGGTGATGAGGGGGAGAGAGGAGAAGGTGATGAGGAGAGGAGGAGAGAGGAGAGGTGATGAGGAGAGGAGGAGAGAGGAGAAGGTGATGAGGAGAGGACGAGAGGAGAAGGTGATGAGGAGACGAGGAGAGAGGAGAAGGTGATGAGGAGAGGAGGAGAGTGGAGAAGGTGATGAGGAGAGGAGGCGAGAGGAGAAGGTGATGAGGAAAGGAGGAGAGAGGAGAAGGTGATGAGGAGAGAACGAGAGAGGAGAAGGCAATGAGGAGAGGAGGAGAGAGGAGAAGGCGATGAGGAGTGAAATTGAGGGTTTCCTCTTTCTCCTTACTCCGCTATAGATCAGTTTAATTGTCTCTCTTCCTCCCCACTTCCCTCCCCATCTTGAAGGTGTGTGATAGTGTGGTATTGAGTAGAGAGAGAGAGGGAGAGAGGGACAAAGAGAATACGAGAGAGAGAGACAAAGGAAGAAAGAGAGGGAGAGAAAGCAATAGTGAGACAAAGGGAGAGAGAGTGATTCATCTCCTCCGTATGAAACACCCTCTGCCTCACTTGCTCTTCCCATCTTTTCTGACCCGAATCTAATCTGACAGCACTCGTTCTCTCTCCCTCTCCCTTCCTTCCTTTGCTCCTGCTATTATAGTGGTCGCGTACTCCTCTCTATTTTTAGCTGTTTGTCCTTGAGTAAGGCTCGGTGAGCATGGATATGATCCATAGAAGTCTACACATAGTCACTCAGGTGAAAAACAACCCTCCCACAGATAATAACAAACTGTTATTCATTTCAGCTCCTCTTCATTATTCAAGCGAATCCTTTCTTTAACGTGATGGAGGGAGCATTAAACTAATGTAATGCTGGGATCCTCTCGCCTCAGAGAGTTAGCAAATGTAGCCAATTAGCATGACTGCCGAGTATTAGCTCCCTCTTCCATTTCCATCCCTCTCTCATTAACTGTTCTCTCTCTCCCCCTCTCCCTCTCTCTCCCCCTCTCCCTCTCTTTCTGGTTGAAAAGTCGTTCTGTAGCATGGTGACTCATATCTGCTCATCTCTGTGAAATGGCTTTGTGTTATCCCATTTTACTTTCCCTCAATGGTAGAATGGGTAAATACACAATCAACCCTATCGCTTAATCTATTCTTATAAACACACACACACACACACACACACACACACACACACACACACACACACACACACACACACAGGCATCCTACTCCTTCAACTGTAAAGCAGCTTTTGTGGTCTTGGCGAGAGGGCTCCCTGAATGAGAGTCAGAATGCTGGTGTTAATCTATGGGTGCTGCCAGCCAGGTAAGGCCATGCTCACTGCCCAGAGAACATGTGTTTTACTGAGAGATAAAGAGCAGGAGAGAAAGGGATGTGGGCAAATTGATTGAGAGAGGGGAGAAAGGAGAGGGAGACAGGGAGAGTGGTGGAGAAAAGAGGTTTCGTAGCCAGAGACAGACAGACAGACAGACAGACAGCCAGACAGACAGACAGACAGACAGACAGACAGACAGACAGACAGACGTGAGAGAGAGAGAGAGAGAGACAGACAGACAGACAGACAAATGGGAGATGAGAGAGAGAGAGAAAGAAAGAGGTTTTGTAGACAGACAGACAGAAAGACAGACAGACGAGAGAGAGAGAGACAGACAGATGAGAGAGAGAGAGAAAGACAGACAGATGGGAGATGAGAGAGAGAGAGAAAGAAAGAGGTTTGGTAGCCAGACAGACAAACAGACAGACACAGACAGACAGACAGACAGACAGACAGACAGACAGACAGACAGACAGACAGGGAGGGAGGGAGGGAGGGAGGGAGGGAGGGAGGGAGGGAGGGAGGGAGGGAGGGAGGGAGGGAGGGAGGGAGGGAGGGTTAAGCAGAGAGAAAGACAGAGAATTACTTGGGGACAAGAAGAGGGAGAAAGAGAAAGGAGGGAAGATAAAGGGAGAGGAGAGGTAATTTGGCATTATTAGTGTTTTAAGCCTTGGATGGAAATATGCGTGAGGGGATTATCATTGAATGCCAGCCGCTGTCTTTGACACTTTATTTCCGTGACACCAGACGTGTGTGCGTGCATGTGAGTGTGTCAGACTCCCAGATTGCTGTTTCCTGCTGGAAAAGGTTAATTACTTCTCCACTGGCCAACTGGACGTGCCATGCATAATTACACAGGCTAATGAGACCTGTGTGTGTGTGTGTTTGCGTGCATGTGTGCTTGCGTGCATGTGCGTGTAAAGGGCATTCATTCTGCAGCATATGCTTAACTGGTAGGTGCAGTCCTGCAACTCTCTGTGGTCCAGCTGCAATGAAGTCTCAGTGCACACACAATCACATTCACTACTTTCATCATAAACAGGTGATAGGTGTCCCTACACCCCACTGGCATTTATAGACCTACACAGGACTTTAATTCATGTGTGTGTGTGTGTGCACGTGTGTGTGTGCACGTGTGTTTCCGTGGTGTAGGAGATTGTAAAGAACGTTAGTTTTGAGCTTTGACCTCTACCTATGCACTCCAGTGAAGCTGCTGATTGAACAGCTGCTGCAGGTGGAGGAGAGACGCACCACAGCTTGAAGAAAAGGATCTAGATGTAGAAATGCCGTCACAATCGTGGCCAAAGTCTCTGAGAGAATGAAGAAGAGGGTGAAGTCGCTCCAGGCTTCCTTCACACCTCAGTCTCCTGATCCCTCCGTTTCTCCTGCATCTCATCCTGTTCCGACAAAAGCCATGCAGACTCCAAAAACAGGTGAAGGTGAACTGGGGCGTGGTCTGACTAAGACATGTAATAACTGCAGAGAGAAAGAGAGACAGGAGAGGGTGTTAAAGTATAATACACTTTTTATGTCAGTAAATACTGCTGCACAAGTAGGCAAACTTCTTATCCAGCAGGCAAAAGAACACTTCAGAAATTATTCAAATTGAAGCTAAACTGAAACTTTTCAAGGGGATGTTGAGGTGTGAGAACGTTAGAATGTTTGAGGTTAATAGATTCCTGATATTTTGTGTGGGAAACTTAATGGAGAGAAAGTTTCTGTGCCAATCGATATCTCAGCCCATAACTAGCCTAAAACACACAAAACAAACAAACACACACACACACACACACACACACACACACACACACACACACACACACACACACACACACACACACACACACACACACAAGCTCATTTCTTATCAGACTCTCCCTACAGCAGTACAGGACAGAACTGACTAGCATCAGGAGTTATTACACCTGAAATAATGTATTATGACAGATTACAGTCCAGCTGAGGCAGAAAGAATACTCACTGTGATATACAAGTGATATGCAGCACACAGATTAGTTTGCTTGATTGTCAGCTACAGTCTATCTATTTGACAATTGAGGTGCAATCTTTGGTTTGTCAGAAAAGACAGTTGTCAGGAGCCCACAGATATGCCTGGCTGGAGAATACTTTGACACACCTTTGTGGTCATTTGAATCTTTCTCTCCCATATGGACTAACAGTCACAGATCTTCCTCTCTGCCATTAGCCAATCACATGCTACTGTGAGATTAAGAGACAGGTGGTACAATTGAGAGCTTCATTAGATACCAACCTGAGTCAGCATGAACAAGTGTCCATTAGGGAGTGTATGTGTGTTTTTTGTTTGTGTGTGTTGTAGGGAAGTGTTGCTCTGTTCAACCTGTCTCATACTGGGCCAGTTCATTCTGAGCCTGAGCTTGGGCTGCTTACAGAAGACACCTCAAGGCATGACATTTTATTTTCATGTCAAATCATCAGTTGACAAACCATCCCGATCTGGATTAATAAACAAACATTACAATAATTGACTGTGATCATTCTTCCGGTATTCTGTGCACTGCGCACCGCATAAACAGTGAAAAATAAATGAATACGTAATAGTAAGTAAGTATGCAATGATTATAACCCTAGAGCAGTAAAAATAATACAAATAAATAAACATGTATATATTCACTGGAAGAAGTATTATCACTGAATGATCACAGTGAATTATTGCAATGTTTGTTTATGTGTCAATTAATCCCATAAGGGATGGGTTGCCAACTGGCGATTTGACACGAAAAGAAAAAGTAATTTATTAATTCAAATGTAATTCATACAGATGAATAAATAGAGGAAAATGAAACGAAAGGCGTTCGAACCCAGTCTGGCACAAAGAGGAGATTGAAGTGTGTGTTGAGTTATGCTGCAGATGAGTTAAAACCTCTCCTTCCTCAAGCCCTGATGACCCCATTGCTCTCCTCTTTCTTCAGCAGATGTTCCACTCTGTACCCAATGGCTTTGGACCCTACGTGACAGTAGAGAAAATCACATAGGAATAGAAAGCCATAGAAAACAGCAGCGAGTTTGTCACAGAGACACCCAACTCCCCAAACCCCCATATAGACGTGTGACTGTATTTTTGTTTTAGTACTTGTGAGCATCCTCTCCTCTCAACCTTAGCGCTTCTGTCGATATAACTGTGTGTGTGTAGCCTTCTCACTCTCGTTGACTTTAACACTTTCAGCTTGTCTGACAGCAGGGAGTTACGGTAAGACTGGAACACCAGTCTATCACATCCACCACTCTCTTCCACTCCGTCAACTCCAATGCCCTTCATCTCAGTCAGTAGCCTTACTGCTGTATCCAATGCTCCATCTTTATTCTGACCATACAATCATTTATTTCATACTATCATTTGTACATGAAGCCCTCTGCTATGGGCACTCTTTAATCTTCAACTCCATTTTAGCTCTGACATCATGATATAATCCTGCAAATGCATTATGCCTATCTCTTCTTCATCTTCTTCTTCTTCACTCTCCATCTCTCATGCTCCCCTTTCCTCTCCTCCCACCCTTCTCCTCTTATCCACTTGCCAATGTATAGTCCCAGTAAGTATTAAATGGAATGTTGCGGCCCTGCCCGTCTGTGGAGAAAACAACCCATGGTTACCTTGGTTTCCCAATTGGCTCACAGCAAAAACTTGACCTTTTTCAAACTCAATTGTCTTGTTGTCTTCTTGTTTAGTCAATTACAAAACTACATTTAAGAAAAGTACAAAATGTCTAAAGATGACTTTTCAACCTTGCATTCTCACTAGTTAGAAAAACCTATTATTGTAGGGCTTCCCTCAAGCCACATGAGTGCTAGCTACAGTAACTACCAACCAGGACATGAAGCTTGCCAAGACCAACAACACAAACCAACAGAGTGTAAAGCTACAGGTTGTGAGTGGATCTCCAAGCGGACTATAAAGCTACAGGTTGTGAGTGGAGCTCCAAACTGACTATAAAGCTACAGGTTGTGAGTGGAGCTCCAAACTGACTATAAAGCTACAGGTTGTGAGTGGAGCTCCAAACGGACTATAAAGCTACAGGTTGTGAGTGGAGCTCCAAACAGACTATAAAGCTACAGGTTGTGAGTGGATCTCCAAACAGACTATAAAGCTACAGGTTGTGAGTGGAGCTCCAAACTGACTATAAAGCTACAGGTTGTGAGTGGAGCTCCAAACGGACTATAAAGCTACAGGTTGTGAGTGGACTATAAAGCTACAGGTTGTGAGTGGACTATAAAGCTACAGGTTGTGAGTGGAGCTCCAAACGGACTATAAAGCTACAGGTTGTGAGTGGAGCTCCAAACGGACTATAAAGCTACAGGTTGTGAGTGGACTATAAAGCTACAGGTTGTGAGTGGACTATAAAGCTACAGGTTGTGAGTGGAGCTCCAAACGGACTATAAAGCTACAGGTTGTGAGTGGATCTCCAAACGGACTATAAAGCTACAGGTTGTGAGTGGATCTCCAAACGGACTATAAAGCTACAGGTTGTGAGTGGAGCTCCAAACGGACTATAAAGCTACAGGTTGTGAGTGGACTATAAAGCTACAGGTTGTGAGTGGACTATAAAGCTACAGGTTGTGAGTGGAGCTCCAAACGGACTATAAAGCTACAGGTTGTGAGTGGAGCTCCAAACTGACTATACTAAATGAGTTAAATGTCTAACCTGTGATTAAATGTTTCCCACACACATAGTCTACTTGGACACCAGGTCCCCACAATTTCCCACTCTTCCACACGAATAGCCTGAAGCCACGGGGCTCTTCTCTCAGGCTTTATTTCCCTATGTTGGAACATTGCGAACCGTAGGTCGGGAGTTTTGACCTGGTACATTGAACAACACAGCAGCCTTTCGGCATGCTTTGTTATTTCTGAATAACAAAAATCGAGAACGAAGCTGGCTCTTTTATAATGAATGAGAACAAATGTTTGTTTCCCCAATTTGTCGGCGTGGTCAATGGGAATTCCTTCTTATGAAATTAATAGCAACTCAGAGTATCCACCTGCCCTCTCCTCTATCCTCTCGTCTTCTCACTGTGTGAGTCATCGTCTTCTCACTGTGTGAGTCATCGTCTTCTCACTGTGTGAGTCATCGTCTTCTCACTGTGTGAGTCATCGTCTTCTCACTGTGTGAGTCATCGTCTTCTCACTGTGTGAGTCATCATCTTCTCCTTCCATCTTGTTTCGAGGAGGTCATTATTGGTGCTATGTTGCAGAAGATGAGAGAGTAAAAACAGCCTCTACATTATTAACTGGTTGAATATGGACAAGTCAACAATCAGTGGCCTAGGAGAGGTAATACCACATATGCACACACACTATAAACATAGTTTGGTTATTCATTCTGAAAGTTGATCCCACAGAACAACGAGCTGTTTTGTAGTTTAAGAGCTCCTAGAGTTTCAGAGGGGTATATGGGATAGATGGAGTAGAGGGGAGAGAGGAGGGACAAAGAGAAGGATAGAGGGAGTAGAGGGGAGAGAGGAGGGATGGAGAGAGGGATTGAGGGAGTAGAGGGGAGAGCGGAAGGATGGAGAGAGGGGGTAGAGGGGAGAGAGGAGGGACAAAGAGAGGGATAGAGGTATTGGAGAGAGAGGAGGGACAAAGAGAGGGATAGACGGAGTAGAGGGGAGAGAGGAGGGACAGAGAGAGGGATAGAGGTATTGGAGAGAGAGGAGGGACAAAGAGAGGGATAGAGGTATTGGAGAGAGAGGAGGGACAGAGAGAGGGATAGAGTGTATTGGGGAGAGAGGAGGGACAGAGAGAGGGATAGATGGAGTAGAGGGGAGAGAGGAAGGACAGAGAGAGGGATAGAGGTATTGGAGAGAGGAGGGACAAAGAGAGGGATAGAGGGAGTAGAGGGGAGAGAGGAGGGACAGAGAGAGGGATAGATGGAGTAGAGGGGAGAGAGGAGGGACAGATAGAGGGATAGAGGTATTGGAGAGAGAGGAGGGACAAAGAGAGGGATAGAGGGAGTAGAGTGGAGAGAGGAGGGACAAAGAGAGGGATAGAGCGAGTAGAGGGGAGAGAAGGGACAGAGAGAGGGATAGATGGAGTAGAGGGGAGAGAGGAGGGACAGAGAGAAGGAATGAAGGAAGACCTGAAATATCATTACCTAAAACTGAAAGGGGTTAAGAGAGAGAGACTGAGAGAGAAGAGGGATGATGGAAGTTAAGAATGATAGAGGGAAAGAAGGTGAGACAGAAACAGATAGTAAAAGGAGAGGTAGAGAGAGCTATAATCAAAGAATGTGTTTGTGGTGGGAACAGGTTTGAATTACGTATACCATTTCTCTGTGTGTGTGTGAGTGCTGATAAGCCGAGGTCTTGGCTTTGAGTGACATAATCCTAGAGCTGATCACTATGGTCAACAGCCAGGCAAGTTTGACGGAATACGGAAAGCGTATTAGCTTATTCTACATTTATATACAGTAAACACACTCACAGATATAAACCAGACTCTGTTGCCTGAGTCCACTACACACACATGACAGCAGTGATAAGTGTATGTGTCTGTTTCTGCGTGTGTGTGCGGTTATTAGTCACTATTTCCAGACCCCGTTCTGGATTGGATTGATTACATTGTTCCAGCCTGCGTCAATGCCCGCTTCCATGTACACCAAAACAAACAAGGAAAGGAGGCTGTCCAGACAGGTCGAACCGCTCCGCCCCACTTTCTTTCATCTCTCCATCCCTCCATTTCTCCCTTCCTCAGTTCAATGTATTTTCTGCGGAGGGAGGAGAGAAGCGAGAGGCGCCCTGGCTGCAGTGATAACAGGGCTGTGATGTAAAGACCTTTAGATAAGACACCTAACGATCTTCGCCCCCGGAGAAAGAAGAAGCAGGTGAAGGGAGGGGTGGGGGGGGGAATAGAAAAGGGGAGAGGGAATTGAAGTGAGGGGGTGACAAGATGGGGAGGTTAGCAGAGGGGAGGGGTTGTAGAGTGTTATGAGTCATCCCCCAGAGTCCACAAATAACTCCAGTGACACATTAGGATCAAATGTGATGTCCTGTCTTCCAGACACATTCCGACCAGTTTCATCACTTTAGAGAACTCGGAGATTACTTCAGTCTCTTGTTAACTCAAACCCCCTCCACGCACAAACGCGCACGTACTCACACTCACGCGCATCGAAACGTTCCCTTGTTGAAGCCCCTCCTCCTTGCAAAGAGACAATGCTGTCCCTGTGTTCCCCTAAGCCAATGACATCCAACCGGGATCTATCATTAGTTATGATTACAATAAGTTCTATATGTTGCGTCATAAACAGTATGGGTTGTTGTGCCGTCATCAATTCTAGATGAAAAGAGACGATATCGCCATTCTTCTTCTAATGACATGAGTTAAGACAATCCTCTGAACAGAAAAATAAGTATCTTGGTATAACTCCTAACTCTACTATATGGTAAAACTACATCAGAACAATAAGTATCTTGGTATATCTCCTAACTCTACTATATGGTAAAACTACATCAGAACAATAAGTATATTGGTATATCTCCTAACTCTACTATATGGTAAAACTACAACAGAACAATAAGTATCTTGGTATATCTCCTAACTCTACTATATGGTAAAACTACATCAGAACAATAAGTATATTGGTATATCTCCTAACTCTACTATATGATAAAACTACAACAGAACAATAAGTATCTTGATATATCTCCTAACTCTATATCAGAACAATAAGCATTTTGGTATAACTCACTACTCAATGGATAAACCACAACAGAATTTCAAAGACAGAAGCACGGAGAAGGGAGAGGAAAGGAGAGGGAGATAGAGGGGAGGTTCGGAGAGAGAATAGGAGATGAAACGAGGATATATAGGTAGGGAGAGGAAAGGAGAGGGAGATAGAGGGTAGGTTCTGAGAGAGAATAGGAGATGAAACGAGGATATATAGGTAGGGAGAGGCAAGGAGAGGGAGATAGAGGGTAGGTTCGGAGAGAGAATAGGAGATGAAACGAGGATATATAGGTAGGAAGAGGCAAGGGGGAGCAGAGGAGTGAGATGTATGTATTTCACTGCTTTCCCTACTCGCTGCCTCAGCCACTCAAAGCATTGCAACACACCACAGATAATACACCCATAGCATGATGTCTTCTGCACACTAAATCTACCATCGGATTCATACTCAAAGCCCCACATTCCATAAGCCAATCAGTCAATGCAACTGAAAATACTAACGTAACAGACCACACCCTCTCCTCTACCTCTCCATATCTCATGCTGTACTCACCCTTATTCTCCATGTTCTTCTACAGGAGATGGTAAAGGAAGTATTGTGACTGTCTGAGAGTTTGCATTCCCATTCTTCCATGAACCTATGTTCATTTTGTTGAGACTACTCAATAAAACATCAATGGGTCTCCATTTCTGATATCTGCTAGCCTGAACCCATCCATGTGTATGCACCTGTTTTTGCTCTATCTATCTCCCTCCCTCCCTCCCCTTTTTCTCCCACCACCTCTCTTCTCACACACAGTGCTCCCTGTGTATTAGCCACAGGTAAGTCAACAGCCCCCCTTCTCCCCTCCTCCTGGTCAGATAAAGCAGAGGGCCAGGAACAAGGAAACAGTTTCAGTTGTTCAAACACAAAGTCAGAAAGAGAGATGGGGAGGCAGAGATGGAGGGGGGAGGTACAGATCTAGAGAGGAAGAGCCAAAGAAGTAGCGACGTAGAGAGGCGGTATAGAGAGAGGGGGAAGAGTATTATAGGACAGGCTTTCAGGATGAGGTATTTCAGGATGAGGTATTTCAGGATGAGCTATTTCAGGATGAGCTATTTCAAGATGAGGTATTTCAGGATGAAGTATTTCAGGATGAGGTATTTCAGGATGAGGTATTTCGGGATGAGAGTGTATGTGTGGATTGGGGGCCCAGGGTTGCTTGGACGAGGGGGGGGGGGGTGTCAGGTATTGCGGTGTGTCCGAGTCTCTCTCACGGCTCACTGTCTCTCAGCCCTGCTAACAAAGACCCTATTCAAATATCCGCACAGGGTCTTTCTCTCTCTGCTAGACACACACATGCACCCTCCTACATTCAGTGACAATTTAACTGCACCCTACATACACCATAGACTGGCTCAACTCTTCCCTCTTGTGGGTAAAGGAAAGAAACACAGGGAACAGGAGCTGTTCTACCCTCAATTACAGAGGATTAAGCTATCAAAGAGTATTATTCAAGGGGCCTTAGAGCAGCTATAAGCTGTCTCACCCTGTCTAAACATGTACAATACAATCTATAGCTGGTGGGATAGTGCATATGATGCTGATACCAGGGATGACTGGGAGGCTATAAATCAACCCAACCCTTTCTCAGAGTCACCGTCACTCAGCTCAACTCCCAGACACCAGCCGCAGAGGAAAGGGCAAGAACTAAGAGAGGAATGTGTAAAAAGAGCAGAAAGAGAGAGAACCAGTGTCTGAGCTAAGTATGGGGCTGGAGGGATTACCTGAGTCTGGGAAGAGAGGGAAAGAGAGAAAGGTCACAGTAATCTCAGAAAGGGACGTGAATGAGGAAGGCAGGGGAAGACAGGGAGGGAGGAGTCTGGGAAAAGAAAATGACTATTGAATGAGGAATTGATGTCAGCTCAGCATAGATCTCTTCAAGCAGGCAAGACAAGAGAGAAAAGGAGACCAGGGAGCTAGACCGAGGGAGAGAGAGGGCAGCCTGCCCCAGATAGCTCTCTGTAAGCTGCTCACAAAGTAGAAGTGGCAATGGGCCATGCAGAACGAGAGAAGAGAGGAGAGGAGATGGACATAACAAGAAGAAAGAGGGATAGAAATGCTGGCTAGAGAAAGGATTAGTGAACAAAGGATGTGGACGGGTAGTTCCTGACCTCTTACACATGCACGCCACCAACCACACTGTTCAGATCATTAGACTCCACCCCCGGATAGAACATTCCTCTTCGTCTTCCAAATGGCCTTTACCTGACCTGATGTTTAATTCATCTAACACACCCTTCTGCTGCTGGAACTGACCTGCTCTGCACCCCAAATGAGGACTTGAGGGGAGAGGGATGGAGATGGATAGAGAGAGAAAAAAGTTGAGCGAGATGATGAAATCGATAGGGAGGGAGAGGGAACACACTTGCAGAGTGAGGAGGAGGAGAGACTTTAAAAAGTTCACTGCTAATCAGGGCATCCTCCCTCTCAATCTCTCACAGCAACCTTGTCCACGCAATCACACACCTACTACCACAAACACACACACGTGCGAGGGTGCACACACACACGCGCGAGAGTGCACACACACACAGCCCTGACCTACACTGGCCCACGCAGCTTTTTGGAATTCGGCTGACCTGATTGGCTGATGACGGCTCATTAATCTTGATGCTGCACCTGCAGAGGGGCTAAGCGCTACCTATAATCTCATCCCAGTGTATGTGTGTGTGTGTGTGTGTGGGGGGGGGGGGGTGCGTGTGTGTGTGTGTATTTCATCCTGCTATACCAGCTTTATCCGTGACAACACCGCCCTTGCAACATATTACGCAGTCCCTCACCTGAGGAGAAGGAGGAAGAGGAGGGGAGGGAAGGAGGGGAGACGATCGACAGAGCTGAAATTAATACTGTGTGTGTGTGCGTGTGTCTGTCTGCAACAAATTCTCACCGTTTGACCAATTTGATTTCAGATTCTGACGTTTGTCCACATTTCTCTAAATGTCAAACTTTGAAGTTTTTACATTTTTGAGGTGTTTTGGATACCCTGGGTTGCTCTTCGCGGCTGGATTAGGTATTAATTCCGCAGGGTTAAGTAAAAATGTAAGGTTTAGGTAGGGTTAAAACAAAAGCAACTTCACGATCAAGTTTAGGCATCAATTCCAAATCAAGTTAAGGGTTAAGATTTGGAATAGGGTAAAATAAAAAATAAGTGCCTATCACTGGGATTATACACGCTATCCTCAGAGCTCAAACTCACGGTTTACACCAGCCTGACCACAACACCCTAGCAAAACCCAAGCCTACTTGATGGTAATAGTGCTCACCGTTGTCCCTAGTGGCCGGTTATGAAGGCATCTCCCGACGTGTTGGGTACCTGGACAAACATCGGATTTCGAAATGGATCTTGATGTGTCTGTGTGTCTGTGTGTCTGTGTGTGTGTGTAAGATGACGCAGAAATCAATACTGATCATATAGAGAGAATAACTAAACCCAGACGGTCAGTACACTGCCAGAGATTTGTCTCCCCCTTCCACCCTCTCTTTACCTGGCTGCAGTGATAGAGAGAGAAATTGTGTGAATTATTGGATTTTCCTCTGGTCCTCGTTCTCTCCCTCTCTGCTCACTCCCTGGCTGAGATGAGAGACAGAAAGAAGGGAAGAGTTTGAACGGATGAGTTTTGGCTTGACTTCACTCACGCACGGCCTAAAGAACCCTGACTGGTGGTTACAGTGGAGGATTCACTGGATGGGAGTTTAAGCCGCAGCCTCTGGCTCTGATGGTCACATGTTCAATCCCAATAATAGGCACTTGTTTTTTAGTTTTTGTTTTAAGCCTTTCCCAAACCTTAACCATTAACTTAACCAGTAGGAATGAATGCCTGAACTTAAGTTGAAGTTTCACTTTTGTGGAGTTTAACTAACACCTAAGATATGGCAACACATGGCGTCGAGCCATGGTGTAAATAAACGTCAGCCATGGTGTAAATAAACGTCAGCCATGGTGTAAATAAACGTCAGCCATGATGTAATTAAACGTCAGCCATGGTGTAATTAAACGTCAGCCATGGTGTAATTAAACGTGAAGCCATGGTGTAATTAAACGTCAGCCATGATGTAATTAAACGTTGAGCCATGGTGTAATTAAACGTCCAGCCATGGTGTAATTAAACGTCCAGCCATGGTGTAATTAAACGTCGAGCCATGGCGTAATTAAACGTGAAGCCATGGTGTAATTAAACGTCAGCCATGATGTAATTAAACGTTGAGCCATGGTGTAATTAAACGTTGAGCCATGGTTTAATTAAACGTCAGCCATGGTGTAATTAAACGTTGAGCCATGGCGTAATTAAACGTGAAGCCATGGCGTAATTAAACTTCAAGCCATGGTGCAATTAAACGTTGAGCCATGGTGTAATTAAACGTCGAGCCATGGTGTAATTAAACGTCGAGCCATGGTGTAATTAAACGTTGAGCCATGGTGTAATTAAACGTTGAGCCATGGTGTAATTAAACGTTGAGCCATGGCGTAATTAAACGTCCAGCCATGGTGTAATTAAACGTAGAGCCATGGCGTAATTAAACGTGAAGCCATGGTGTAATTAAACGTGAAGCCATGGCGTAATTAAACTTCGAGCCATGGTGTAATTAAACGTCGAGCCATGGTGTAATTAAACGTCCAGCCATGGTGTAATTAAACGTCGAGCCATGGTGTAATTAAACGTCGAGCCATGGTGTAATTAAACGTCGAGCCATGGTGTAATTAAACGTCGAGCCATGGTGTAATTAAACGTCGAGCCATGGTGTAATTAAACGTCAAGCCATGGTGTAATTAAACGTTGAGCCATGGTGTAATTAAACGTCGAGCCATGGCGTAATTAAACGTGAAGCCATGGCGTAATTAAACGTCGAGCCATGGTGTAATTAAACGTCGAGCCATGGTGTAATTAAACGTCGAGCCATGGTGTAATTAAACGTCGAGCCATGGTGTAATTAAACGTCTAGCCATGGTGTAATTAAACGTCGAGCCATGGCGTAATTAAACGTTGAGCCATGGTGTAATTAAACGTTGAGCCATGGTGTAATTAAACGTTGAGCCATGGCGTAATTAAACGTGAAGCCATGGTGTAATTAAACGTGAAGCCATGGTGTAATTAAACGTGAAGCCATGGTGTAATTAAACGTGAAGCCATGGCGTAATTAAACGTGAAGCCATGGTGTAATTAAACGTTGAGCCATGGTGTAATTTAAAGTCGAGCCATGGTGTAATTAAACGTCGAGCCATGGTGTAATTAAACGTGAAGCCATGGCGTAATTAAACGTGAAGCCATGGTGTAATTAAACGTGAAGCCATGGCGTAACTAAACGTGAAGCCATGGTGTAATTTAAAGTCGAGCCATGGTGTAATTAAACGTCGAGCCATGGTGTAATTAAACGTCGAGCCATGGTGTAATTAAACGTCAAGCCATGGTGTAATTCTGTTACTGCTGCTACGCCACAGGTTGGTGTATTATTTGGAGACTGGGTTGCACCCTTCCTCCTCTGTTTTCTTTCCTTTTTCTCTTTCACCCTTTTCATCCTTTCTTGCTTTCCCACTTCACTTCCTCTTCCTGTTCTCCTCCTCCTGTCTCCTTCTTCACTACACTCCTTTGTCGTTATCCCATTTAGTTGTAACAAACAGGTGTTTGTTTGGATCTGGCCTTCACTGCTTCTCCTAATCTCTCCCCCTTTACCCCCCCCCCAGATGGTTCATCTGTGGCTTTGTAAAACCAAACCAGAGTCAGATGGTAATCCCCTGTTCTAATCCTCATCTGAATCCTAGTTTTGATTTCAGATCTCATCCTGATCTCAGATGGACTACAGGAGCAGGCTCTCACTGAGCTCCTGAAAACACTAGGATATCTCAAACACCAAATGTAAACTTGTACAGCACATTCTGTCTGAATGATTCAAGCACAAAGTGAACAATCAAATATGATATTGTGCAGCAGCAGCTGAGCTGCAATGTGTATATGTGTGTGTGTGTGTGTGTGTGTGTGTGTGTGTGTGTGTGTGTGCAGGACTGCAAGTGTTATGGGGGTAGTTTGAGCACTAGCCCTCTGCTCAGTCCTGATTTAGAATTAGATCTATTTCTGTTCACCCCCGGGAAATACTCAAATCTGCCATGGAATGCGATGTGTGTGTGTGTGTGTGTGTGTGTGTGTCTACATGCTTAATGCGAAATAGCAGAGAGTGAGGCTGAAGCCATGGTCAGTAATTCATAACCAGAGCATTATAGTCCAAGCCAGTCTCACCCTGGGGCTCCATAAACACACAAACACACACATAAACACACACACCAACATTGGCACGTACACACATTGGCACATACCCGCACATTGGCACAGGGAACCGGGTGATCCTTGAGATATCTGAACATCCAGTCTACCACAGTCATATCTCGTACTCAACATACCATTCCATGGGGATTACAGAAACCTGACATAATTAACCCCTTTGACACACTCCTCTTACTGATACTACACATAGACACACAAAAACACATGCAAGCACTCAGACACACAGAGAAAAAACAGCCAGACACACAGAGAAAAAATAGCCCAACACACAAACACAGTCCTCATGTGACACCAAACAGAGGAGGATTTGGTATGGGAAAGAATCGGTGAGTACTCACCTCAGGCTCCCCCTGTGCTTTGCGGCTCCACTGCAGAATGGGTTGGTTACGCCGTACACACACTCACACTAAAACACTCCGGCTGTGTGTGAAGACAATGAGACCGGGCAAGTGAGGGAGCAGCAGGCAAAGAGAAAAAGAAGGGAGGTGTGAGGAGGGGGGATTGGAAATAGTGATAGAGAGAGAGAGAGAGAGAGAGAGAGAGAGAGAGAGAGAGAGGGTTTGTGTGGAAGATATATGGTGTTCTTATAGCCTATGTGGAGAGATGGAGGAGAGGAGAGATGGAGTAAAGGAGAGGTTGAGGAGAGATGGAGGAGAGGAGAGATGGAGGAGAGGAGAGATTGAGGGGAGATATAGGAGTGGAGAGATGGAGGAGAGAAGAAATGGAGGACAGAAGAGATGGAGGAGAGAAGAGATTGAGTAGAGGAGAGATTGAGGAGAGATGGAGTAGAGGAGAGATGGGGGAGAGGAGAGATGGAGTAGAGGAGAGATTGAGGAGAGATGGAGTAGAGGAGAGATTGAGGAGAGGAGAGATTGGGGAGAGGAGAGATTGAGGAGAGATGGAGTAGAGGAGAGATTGAGGAGAGATGGAGTAGAGGAGAGATTGAGGAGAGATGGAGAGGAGAGATTGAGGGGAGAGATGGAGGAGAGAAGATATGGAGGACAGAAGAGATGGAGGACAGAAGAGATGGAGGACAGAAGAGATGGAGGAGAGGAGAGATTGAGGGGAGATATAGGAGTGGAGAGATGGAGGAGTGGAGAGATGGAGGAGAGGAGAGATGAAGGAGAGGAGAGATGGAGGAGAGGAGAGATTGAGGAGAGATGGAAGAGAGATGGAGTAGAGGATAGATGGAGCAGAGGAGAGATGGAGTAGGGGAGAGATGGAGGAGAGGAGAGATGGAGGAGAGGAAAGATGGAGTAGAGAAGAGATTGAGTAGAGGAGAGATTGGGGAGAGATGGAGTAGAGGAGAGATTGAGGAGAGATGGAGTAGAGGAGAGATTGAGGAGAGGAGAGATTGGGGAGAGGAGAGATTGAGGAGAGATGGAGGAGAGATGGAGGAGAGTGAACAGATGGAGGAGAGATGGAGGAGAGGAGAGATGGAGGAGAGTGAAGAGATGGAGGAGAGATGGAGGAGAGTGAAGAGGAGGAGAGATGGAGGAGAGTGAAGAGATGGAGGAGAGATGGAGGAGAGTGAAGAGATGGAGGAGAGATGGAGGAGAGTGAAGAGATGGAGGAGAGTGAAGAGATGGAGGAGATATGGAGGAGAGTGAAGAGATGGAGGAGAGATGGAGGAGAGTGAAGAGATGGAGGAGAGATGGAGGAGAGTGAAGAGATGGAGGAGAGTGAAGAGATGGAGGAGATATGGATGAGAGTGAAGAGATGGAGGAGAGATGGAGGAGAGTGAAGAGATGGAGGAGAGATGGAGGAGAGTGAAGAGATGGAGAGATGGAGAGGAGAGATGGAGGAGAGATGGAGGAGAATGAAGAGATGGAGGAGAGATGGAGGAGAGTGAAGAGATGGAGGAGAGATGGAGAAGAGATGGAGGAGAGTGAAGAGATGGAGGAGAGGTGGAGGAGAGATGGAGGAGAGTGAAGAGATGGAGGAGAGTGAAGAGATGGAGGAGAGTGAAGAGATGGAGGAGAGATGGAGGAGAGTGAAGAGATGGGGGAGAGATGGAGGAGAGTGAAGAGATGGAGGAGAGATGGAGGAGAGTGAAGAGATGGAGGAGAGATGGAGGAGAGTGAAGAGATGGAGAGGAGAGATGGAGAGGAGAGATGGAGGAGAGATGGAGGAGAGTGAAGAGATGGAGGAGAGATGGGGGAGAGTGAAGAGATGGAGGAGAGATGGAGGAGAGTGAAGAGATGGAGGAGAGATGGAGGAGAGATGGAGGAGAGAGAAGAGATGGAGGAGAGGTGGAGGAGAGATGGAGAGAGTGAAGAGATGGAGGAGAGGTGGAGGAGAGATAGAGGAGAGATGGAGGAGAGTGAAGAGATGGAGGAGAGTGAAGAGATGGAGGAGAGTGAAGAGATGGAGGAGAGTGAAGAGATGGAGGAGAGATGGAGGAGAGTGAAGAGATGGAGGAGAGTGAAGAGATGGAGGAGAGTGAAGTGATGGAGGAGAGTGAAGAGATGGAGGAGAGTGAAGAGATGGAGGAGAGATGGAGGAGAGGAGGAGAGTGAAGAGATGGAGGAGAGTGAAGAGATGGAGGAGAGATGGAGGAGAGATGGAAGAGAGTGAAGAGATGGAGGAGAGTGAAGAGATGGAGGAGAGTGAAGAGATGGAGGAGAGATGGAGGAGAGTGAAGAGATGGAGGAGAGATAGAAGAGGGCAAAGAGGGAAAAAATAAATGGGTGCTAAAAACAAAAAATCCTGAAAAAAAGGGTCCCAGGCGAAGCCAGGTTTCTCTCATTCTGTTCTTTTGTGTGTGAGTGAGTGTGTGCGTGTGTGTGTGTGTGCGTGTGTGTGCGTGTGTGTGCGTGTGCGTGTGTGCATGTGTGTGTGTATTTGGCACTTTGCCCTAAGAGAGAGACAGACCAGAAAGCAAAGAGGTTGAAGGGGCTGACAGTATGAGCATTTGTTTGTTTGTCAATTGACTTCTGTCTTGTGCATTCTTCTCAGTCTGGGTGACTTGCTGATGTTGTGAAGGGGCCGATGTCTTTTCTCCTCGTCTCTTCTCTCCTCTTCTCTGTCTTGTCGTTTATTTGCTCACTCTGTCCATCCACATCACTGGTTGGGCTTCAAGTGAAAGCAGTACTTTCCTTCTTTTCTCCCATCACACCCCTCCTCAGGGAAATACTTCTACCGGATTAGTGCTCTACTGTACTACCTTTTTCTCTCACTCCCGCTTTCCTTTTCTCATTTTTCTGTCATGCACGCCCGGTTCACACTAGTGTGGTACACCCCCTCCCAAAGCCCCTAGGGATAAGTCAGGGATTCCACACACACTCATCCATGCACACACTCGCACACAACCAGGTGTGTGAAAGATTGGTAGAGTTCACTCCTCTGGCAGAGGCACAGAAAAGCCAATCTCCACTCCCAATTATTCTGCTCTCAAGTCGCCGGATGGAGAGAAGGAGAGAGAGAGCGAAGGAAGGAGAGAAAATCTCTTTGAGTGTCTGCACAGAGGGGAATTAATTAGAATGAAAAGAAAGATAGAGTGGGTCTCTCTCGTTCCTCTGCTGGAGTCCTGAGAATACTCCACAATTAGCCAGAGTCCCAAACACAGCCTGTAGGGCTGGAGACAGGAGAGAGGGAAGGAGGGAAAAGAGATAGAGAAAGAGAGGGAGAGAGATTAAACCGAAATGAAAAATGCCAAAGGGACATTTAGAAGCAGAAGTTGTTAGGAAATGATTTGAGTTTTTATATATATACCTGTCACACGGACTGGCTGTCCGGAGTGCAATTCCTTTCTTCTCTCTTCTCTATTGGTCTTTTTCTTTTCTCCTCCACTCCTCCATCCGTCCATGGGGCTCTGGGTAATCCATAGAGGAAACTGGAACGTCTGGAGTATCTTGAATGGACAGAGCTCACTCTTCCTCTCTTTCTCCAATATTTTTCCTCTCCTCTACCTCTTCCAGCTTGTTGGCTGATCATTTTCTTCACCTCGGTGGTGACACAGAGTGTGTGGGTTAGAAGGGCGTGGTGGCTGGAGAGAAAAAAAGAAGGATGGCTGGATGGATGGAGTGAGAGGGTATATGATACAGGTGGAGGTAGTGATGACACTGGGAGAAAGAGGAGAGATGGAGGCAGGTGGAAGGGATGAAGAGCAGCAGTCTGTGTGTGTGTGTGTGTGTGGAGGGGGGATCCTTTCCCACACACCTCCACCACCCCATCACTGAAGCAGAAGACAATAAAGAGAAAGGAGGGATGGATGGATGGGGTGGTGGTGAATCAGCCGACTGCCTCGTTCCTTTTCTCTCCGCTCTCCTCCCTCTCTCCACTCTCCTCCCGCTCTCCAATCTCCTCCCGCTCTTCACTCCCCTCCCGCTTTCTGCTCTCCTACCTCTCTCTGCTCTCGGCTCTCCTCCCGCTTTCCACTCTCCTCCCTCTCTCCGCTCTCCCCCCTCTCTCCACTCTCCTTCTGCTCTCCATTCTCCTCCCTCTCTCAGCTCCACCCGCTCTCCGCTGTACTCTCTCTCTCCACTCTCCTCCCGCTCTCCGCTCCCGCTCTCTGCTCTCCTCACGTTCTCCATTCTCCTCCCTCTCTCCGCTCCACCCGTTCCCCGCTGTACTCTCTCTCTCTCCACTCTCCGCCCTCTCTCCACTATGCTCCCGCTCTCCTCCCGCTCTCCGCTCTCCGCTCTCCTCCCGCTCTCCGCTCTCCTCCCGCTCTCCTCCCTCTCTCCGCTCTCCTCCCTCTCTCCACTCTCCGCCCTCTCTCCACTATGCTCCCGCTCTCCGCTCTCCTCCCGCTCTCCGCTCTCCTCCCGCTCTCCGCTCTCCGCTCTCCTCCCGCTCTCCTCCCTCTCTCCGCTCTCCTCCCGCTCTCCTCCCTCTCTCCGCTCTCCTCCCTCGCAGCGCTCTCTCCCCTCTCTCCGTTCTCCCTCTCTCTGTTCTCCTCCCTCTCTCCGCTCTACTCCCTCTCTCCGCTCTTCCTCTCTCTGCTCTCCTCCCTCTCTCCGCTCTACTCCCTCTCTCCGTTCTCCCTCTCTCTGCTCTCCTCCCTCTCTCCGCTCTTCCTCTCTCCGCTCGCTCTGCCCTCAAAGAATGTCTCATATTCACAGAATACTCCCTCCTTCCCTGACACACACATACAGTTCATTAACATTCACTGGTTCTCACTGTGACACGCTTGGCTAACCCACTCTCAGAGACGGGGCTGAGCAAGGAGTAGAATTTTAATAGAGGGAGGTGAGAAAGAGAGAGGTTGTGAAGGAGGGAGGGGGAGGGAAAGAGGGAGGGAGAGGAAAGTACTGAGGGAGGGAGAAGAGAAGGATAGGGAGAGAAAAGGGAGAGAGAGTGAAAGAACGAACGGTGGAGGGAGTAAGAGGAGGGGGGGTGTATCAGACTAGCAGGTGTCCTCTGTCTGATTCTGTCAGTGAATAGACTGTCCTTCTATACCAGTTTGCATTGTTCTGTGTGTGTGTGTGTGTGTGTGTGTGTGTGTGTGTCTGTGTCGTTCTAAGTTGCACTCATGGGGAAAGCTAGGTACTGAGCTGAATGGCAGATGGGAAAGAAAAACATTATTTTCCCCTAAATATTCATAATCTCATTTGTCTCAATAGAACCCAATACCTGTAGGTTTGGTGTTGGCTCACCTTTCATCACTAACTTTCTGATTCAATTCATATTGTCTCCAGGTTTCACAGTCTATTATAACTTCAATCTCATAGGTTTCTTTACTCACTGATATAACTACATTACCTATGAAACACAAAGAAACTGTAGTTGTTCTTGATAATAATAACCATTCTCTATTACAAGATGTTTGTCATCATCTCTGTGGTTATGAAAAACCCTGTGTTTGTGTGTGTGTGAAAACTGCTTTTCTTAAATGTCAGGTAGAGCACAGGCGTCCCCATCCCTCCCCCATACCTCAGGAAGCTCAAGGGTAATACTTTTATTAAAGATCATGGTGATTGGCTGCTGAGAAGCCAGTGCCCTTTTCCACTGCTATGACTGACAGAAGTGAGGGGGTCCTGGGAAAGAATGTTGGGGGTGGTTTGAAGGATTGTGTGTGTGTGGGTATCCTTCCTCTGATCTCTGAAATGCAATAAATCTCTCAAACAGAGAATGTCACTGTCACTATCATGCAACCCCTCTAGCTACGTGTGTGTTGGACAGTAGGATGTGGACACGGTTATACAGTACAGTATGAGTGAGTGTCGTTTCTTCAATAAGGGAACAGTCAGTGAGCTTCCCTTTCTTTCTTTGAGAGCCTGTGCCTTTTTCACGGTCTTTGTGTGTGTGTGTGTGTGTGTGTGTGTGTGTGTGTGTGTGTGTGTGTGTGTGTGTGTGTGTGTGTGTATGTTTGTGTGTGTGTGTTTTTGTGTATGTTTGTGTGTGTGTGTGTGTGTTTCACAGGGCTTTGTCTGGCCCCTCTGAGGCTGAGGGCTCGACTCAACACAGCCATGTCCATCGAAGCCATTCGTCACGCCTAAGGAGTGTGTGTGTGTGTGTGTGTGTGTGTGTGTGTGTGTGTGTGTGTGTGTGTGTGTGTGTGTGTGTGTGTGTGTGTGTGTGTGTCATAGCCGAGCGGTGTTGGACCCCCAGACACAGAGGATAAGTTAGCCTCCACCCTGTTGCCATGGCAGCGGCTAGCTTTATTAGTGTCCCACTTGGAGTACCACACATGCCACGCCACCCCACCCCGAGGCGCTTGCGTTTTGGAGCAGTTAAGAAACTTGTCAGGAATGAGAGATGGGTGATGCGTGGCTAAATGAAGCGGAATGGAGGAACCGCCACACGATTTCACACTAGGATAGCCTGCGGCACAGCCACACAAAGCACACACACACTCACACGCTCGCACTCACACGCACACACATACACACAGAGGCAAAACGAGATGCCCGAGATGAATGTACTTTAAATACAAATTCCTATTCTCACTCTGCAATACTGTATCAATATTCACCAAACCATACCCATATCCCATACCATTAGTTCTGAGAACTAACTCCCATATAAATTCCCTATAAACCCAACCCCATAACTAGTCTATGAACCATATCCCATTTCCACATCGATTACAACTAAGCCTGCCACAGTCCATTAACCAAATGACCCAGTCTTACCAAACCAAACAGCCCAATAGCTATTTAGTGTGTCAGACAGTTTAGTCTGGAGACCTGGGGATCTGAAGATCTGGAGACCTGGGGATCTGAAGATCTGGGGATCTGAAGATCTGGAGACCTGGGGATCTGGAAACCTGGAGATCTGGAAACTTGGGGATCTCGAGACCTGGGGATCTGGAGACCTGGGGATCTGGAAACCTGGGGATCTAAAGATCTGGGGATCTGGAGACCTGGAGATCTGGGGATCTGGAGATCTCGAGACCTGGGGATCTGGAGACTTGGAGACCTGGGGAGCTGGAGACCTGGAGACCTGGGCAACTGTTAAACACTGTGGATGAACGGGGGCTAATTGGACAGCAGGGAAGATAACAGTCCCTCTGGAAAAGTGGAACGAATTACATTTTTACATTTTCTATTCTTTTTCCCCTCTCCTCTCCTCTTTTTTTTTAGCTATTGGGCTATCAAGTGTTGGTGTTCTCCTCCCAAAGAGCAGAGAGGAGAACAGGGATGCAAGGACGCATGTCGTAGAGAATACTAAACACTCTGAGGGTTCTTAGACACAAAGGCCTGTACACACACAAACAAACAGACACACACACGTACACTTACACACATGTACACGTGTACACACACACACACACACTCACGCACGCACGCTCGCACACACACACACACACACACACACACTCATACACACACTCATACACACACACGTACACTTACACACACATACACACACTGTTGGGTATTAGAGTACCCCTGGCGGGGGCTGAATAGAATGTGTTTGTATCGGCTGCTCAAACACTAAGGATTATGGGGGATACGAGGGGAATGCTAAAACCAGGAGGGAGGGCAACGACCTTGGCAGGAGGAGAGGGTAGGAGGAGGGGAGAGGAGGGGGAGGAGGAGGGGGGTTGAGAAAGGAGGAGTGAAAAGGATGGAGAAGCAAGCAGTGACACAATATAAAGCATTTTAAGGCACACACGCAGCTGCTCTCGCCAACGACACACACACACACACGCACCTACAATACACACATCTACACACCTAAGCACACACACAGGGCCACTCAGCTCAGAGAAGTCAGCTCAGACAGATCCAGCTCAGCCCCTGAGCTCCATCACTATCAGATATTCATTTAGAATGGAAAATGAAATGTTCATGCAACAATTGTTAGTTCATCGTATTGTATTGAATCCAACTGAATCACATCGATTCGTTCCACTAATCAAATCGAATCGCACCCAATCATTTCAAACTAAAAGTATAATACCTGTATCGTATTGGAGCCCATGGGCTCTTAGAAATAGGTGCTATCTGGAACATAAAAGGGTTCTTCGGCTGTTCGCATATGAGAACCCTTTGAAGAATCCTTGTAGGTTCCAGGTAGAACACTTTTGGTTCCAAGTAGAACCATTTTGGGTTCCATGTAGAACCCTTTGCACAGAAGGTTCTACCTGGAACCAAAAAGTGCTTTACCTGGAGCCAAAAAGGGTTCTCCTTTGGGGACAGCTGAAGAACCCTTTGGAACTTTTTTGAAGAGGGTAGGTGCTTATCAAATCATGTCTGTAAAGAGATGCACATTCCTAGAATATATCCTATACTTCTACAAGAGGCAGGAGAAAATACAAATGCAGTTTTCATTTGGGTCCTGTAATAGGGTGGTATGTGGGAACATGCTGGGGCTGTGTGTTAATGTGTGTGTGTTAATGTGTGTGTGGTGATGCGTCAGGCAGGGTAATAACCTCAGATTGGATCGTCAGATCATTTCTACAAGCGAGGAGAGAGGCAATCAGGGAGGGAGGGGGGAAGCGGAGGTTGAGTGGGAAACGGAGGTTGAGGGGGGATGAGGGGGGAAGCGGAGATTGAGGGGGGAAGCGGAGGTTGAGGGGGGAAGCGGAGATTGAGCGGGGAAGCGGAGGTTGAGCGGGGAAGCGGAGATTGAGGGGGGAAGCGGAGGTTGAGCGGTGGTTGAGGTTGAGGGGGGAAGCGGAGAAGCGGAGGTTGAGCGGGGAGGTTGAGGGGGAAGCGGAGGTTGAGGGGGGAAGCGGTGGTTGAGGGGGGAAGCGGAGGTTGAGCGGGGAAGCGGAGGTTGAGGGGGGAAGCGGAGGTTGAGGGGGGAAGCGGAGGTTGAGGGGGGAAGCGGAGGTTGAGCGGGGAAGCGGAGGTTGAGGGGGGAAGCGGAGGTTGAGCGGGGAAGCAGAGGTTGAGCGGGGAAGCGGAGGTTGAGCGGGGAAGCGGAGGTTGAGGGGGGAAGCGGAGGTTGAGGGTGGAAGTGGAGGTTAAGGGGGGATGAGGGGAGAAGCGGATATTGAGCAGGGAAGCTGAGGTTGAGCGGGGAAGCTGAGGTTGAGCGGGGAAGCTGAGGTTGAGGAGGGAAGCGGAGGTTGATGGGGGATGAGGGGAGAAGCGGAGATTGAGCAGGGAAGCGGAGGTTGAGCGGGGAAGCTGAGGTTGAGCGGGGAAGCGGAGGTTGATGGGGGATGAGGAGGGAAGTGGAGATTGAGGGGGGAAGCGGAGGTTGAGCGGGGAGGTTGAGGGGGAAACGGAGGTTGAGGGGGGATGAGGGGGGAAGCGGAGATTGAGGGGGGAAGCGGAGGTTGAGGGGGGAAGCGGAGATTGAGCGGGGAAGCGGAGGTTGAGCGGGGAAGCGGAGATTGAGGGGGGAAGCGGAGGTTGAGAGGGGATGCGGTGGTTGAGGGGGGAAGCGGAGATTGAGGGGGGAAGCGGAGATTGAGGGGGGAAGCGGAGGTTGAGCGGGGAGGTTGAGGGGGAAGCGGAGGTTGAGGGGGGAAGCGGTGGTTGAGGGGGGAAGCGGAGGTTGAGCGGGGAAGCGGAGGTTGAGGGGGGAAGCGGCGGTTGAGCGGGGAAGCGGAGGTTGAGGGGGGAAGCGGAGGTTGAGCGGGGAAGCAGAGGTTGAGCGGGGAAGCGGAGGTTGAGCGGGGAAGCGGAGGTTGAGGGGGGAAGCGGAGGTTGAGGGTGGAAGTGGAGGTTAAGGGGGGATGAGGGGAGAAGCGGATATTGAGCAGGGAAGCTGAGGTTGAGCGGGGAAGCTGAGGTTGAGCGGGGAAGCTGAGGTTGAGGAGGGAAGCGGAGGTTGATGGGGGATGAGGGGGGAAGCGGAGATTGAGCAGAGAAGCGGAGGTTGAGCGGGGAAGCTGAGGTTGAGCGGGGAAGCGGAGGTTGATGGGGGATGAGGGGGGAAGTGGAGGTTGAGGGGGGAGCGGAGGTTGAGGGGGGAACGGAGCGTGGGGGGGAAGCGGAGGTTGAGGGGGGAAGCGGAGGTTGAGGGGGAAGCGGAGATGAAGGGGGAAGCGTAGGTTGAGGGGGAAGCGGAGATTGAGCGGGAAGCAGGGAGCAGAGGTTGAGGGGGCTACATCTCAGCTCATCAGTCATGGAGACAGGGGATAGGAAGACAGGTAAGAAGGGACAGAAAAAGGGAGCGGGGAAGGAGAGGGGTGAGCGGGGAAGGAGAGGGGTGAGCGTGGAAGTAGAGGGGTGAGCGGGGAAGGAGAGGGATGAGCGGGGAAGGAGAGAGGTGAGCGGGGAAGGAGAGGGGTGAGCCGGGAAGGAGAGGGGTGAGCGGGGAAGGAGAGGGGTGAGCGGGGAAGGAGAGGGGTGAGCGGGGAAGGAGAGGGGTGAGCGGGGAAGGAGAGGGTTGAGCGGGGAAGGAGAGGGTTGAGCCGGGAAGGAGAGGGGTGAGCGGGGAAGGAGAGGGTTGAGCCGGGAAGGAGAGGGGTGAGCCGGGAAGGAGAGGGGTGAGCGGAAAGGAGGAGAGGTGAATGAGGAAGGTAAGAAAGCATAGAGGAAGAGAGTGGGGTAGGGATGGGAGGAAGGGAAGGGAAAGGAGAAGGTATAGAGAGTAGGCGATGGTGCTGTATTCCAAGCTCGTGTTGAATCTTCCCAGATAGGCTTTACAAGGCTCTATGTGCAGTATGTTTTTTGTTTCTTGTATGCATGTTTTTCCTTGGTATTTGTGTGTGCGTGTGCGTGTTCCCTTTGGGCATAGCCGCGGAAGTAGGGGTGCTGAAAAATATAAATAAATCAAACATAACATAGTAATGGACCTTTACTAGTATTGGTGGACCGTTATAGACGTCTGTAACGCAGGCCTAAAACAATTTCAGCATCTCTGCTTTGGCAAGAAAGGTAGTTATATAATTAAGAACAGTATCTTGCAGGATTCCATAGTTGTAATTGTAAGTTGTTGTTGTTGCCCTGTCCATTTCTCTGTGATTGTCATTCTAATAGGATAACGTGGAAAACAACCACTTGTGTGCAGTATTAATTTACCATCCTTACAAACCACGTAATGTAAATATGCACTACTGTATTGTACATAGGCTGGTCATCTACAGTTGAAGTCTGAAGTTTACATACACTTAGGGTGGTCATTAAAATTTGGTTTTCAACCACTCCACAAATTTCTTGTTAACAAACTATAGTTTTGGCAAGTCGGTTAGGAAACTACTTTGTGCATGACACAAGTAATTTTTTCAACAATTGTACATTTCACATTTCACTTATAATTCATTGTATCACAATTCCAGTGGGTCAGAAGTTTACATACACTAAGTTGACTGTGCCTTTAAACAGCTTGGAAAAGTCCATAAAATTAGGTCACGGCTTTTGAAGCTTCTGATAGGTTAATTGACATCATTTGAGTCCTTTGGAGGTGTACCTGTGGATGTATTTCAAGGCCTACCTTCAAACTCAGTGCCTCTTTGCTTGACATAATAGGGAAGTCAGCCAAGACCTCAGAAAACAAATTGTAGACCTCCACAAGTCTGGTTCATCCTTGGGAACAATTTCCAAATGCCTGAAGGTACCACGTTCATCTGTACAAACAATAGTACGCAATTATGTACACCATGGGACCACGCAGGCGTCATACCGCTCAGGAAAGAGACTCGTTCTGTCTCCAAGAGATGAATGGACTTTGGTGCGAAAAGTGCAAGTCAATCCCAAAACAACAGCAAAGGACCTTGTGAGGAAGCTGGAGGAAACAGGTACAAAGTATCTATATCCACAGTAAAACGAGTCATATATTGACATAACGTGAAAGGCCGCTCAGCAAGGAAGAAGCCACTGCTGCAAACCAGCCATAAAAAAGCCAGACTACGGTTTGCAACTGCACATGGAGAAATGTTTTGAGACATTTTTTGAGAAATTTCCTCTGGTCTGATGAAACAAAAATAGAACTGTTTGGCCATAATGACCATCGTTATGTTTGGAGGGAAAAGGGGGAGGCTTGCAAGCCGAAGAACACCATCCCAACCGTGAAGCACGGGGGTGGCAGCATCATGTTGTGGGGGTGCTTTGCTGCAGGAGGGACTGGTGCACTTCACAAAATAGATGGCATCATGAAAAGGAAAAGTTTGTGGATCTATTGAAGCAACATCTCAAGACATCAGTCAGGAAGTGAAAGCTTGGTCGCAAATGGGTCTTCCAAATGGACAATGACTCAAAGCATGCTTCCAAAGTTGTGGCAAAATGGCTTAAGGACGACAAAGTCAAGGTATTGGAGTGGCCGTCACAAAGCCCTGACCTCAATCCTATAGATAATTTGTGGGCAGAACTGTAAAAGTGTGTGCGGGCAAGGAGGCCAACAAACCTGACTCGGTTACACCAGCTCTGTAAGGAGGAATGGGCCAAAATGTACTCAACTTATTGTGGGAAGCTTGTGGAAGGCTACCTGAAATGTTTGACCCAAGTTAAACAATTTAAAGGCAATGCTACCAAATACTAATTGAGTGTATGTAAACGTCTGACCCACTGGGAATGTGATGAAGGAAATAAAAGCTATAATAAATAATACTCTCCACTAATATTCGGACATTTCACATTCTTAAAATAAAGTGGTGATCCTAACTGACCTACAACAGGGAATTTTTACTAGGATTAAATGTCAGGAATTGTGAAAAACTGAGTTTAAATGTATTTGGCTAAGGTGTATGTAAACTTCTGACTTCAACTGTATTTCTCACAAAAGTAGTGCACCTGGCCTTTACTAGTCCTGTATTAGCAGACCAAAATAGACAACGTGGGGAGGGAAAAAAACTGCATTTTTTTCTGCAGCACCCCCACCCCCAAACTACTTCCCGCGGCTATGCCTTTGGGTGTGTGTTCCCTTGGTGTGTGTGTGTCAGGCTGATGCTAAGGTGAGGTGATGGGTCAGTCTATATCACACAGGGACCGCCCTCCCCCAGCCTCCCTCCAATTCCCCCCAGCCCCCTCCCCTCCGAGGGCTGTTAAGGTCATGTTGTCCCTGTGGCATTAACATCATCCCCAAATGCCACTGACCGCCAACGCAAGGAAAACAGCCAGGTTGTTACCGTGGAGACAAGCTAAACCAAACGTCAGTATGTCTAATATCCAGTGCATCAGGTGTGACTCGGCTGGTTAACACCGAGAGACACAAACATCCATTTGGATGACAAACATTGGATAGATGAGTTGGGCAGTAATGGCACTGGAGAATATAGGTTCCCTTAATTGGAAACTGAGGTAGAGCACACACAGACACAGATACAAAATAAGATTGTACCCCCATATACTCACTCATACACACAAACATACACAGTAGGCGACCAGGGAACACAAAGCAGAAAGACTATTTTCTCTCTCTCTCTCTCTCTCTCTCTCTCTCTCTCTCTCTCTCTCTCTCTCTCTCTCTCTCTCTCTCTCTCTCTCCCACAGTTAACAGGTAGTTAGAGTGGAAATTCCTCTTGCTGCTCTCAGAGTGGTATTGTTCAGACGAAGGCTTTGGAGGAGCAGGTATGAGTCTTCTACTTGACACATACAGTACACAGAGGAAAACACAAGCATATGGCAAACACAAGCATATGGCAAACACAAGCATATGGCAAACACAAGCATATGGCAAACACAACCATATGGCAAACACAAGCATATGGCAAACACAAGCATATGGCAAACACAACCATATGGCAAACACAAGCATATGGCAAACACAAGCATATGGCAAACACAACCATATGGCAAACACAAGCATATGGCAAACACAAGCATATGGCAAACACAACCATATGGCAAACACAAGCATATGGCAAACACAAGCATATGGCAAACACAACCATATGGCAAACACAAGCATATGGCAAACACAAGCATATGGCAAACACAACCATATGGCAAACACAAGCATATGGCAAACACAACCATATGGCAAACACAAGCATATGGCAAACACAAGCATATGGCAAACACAACCATATGGCAAACACAAGCATATGGCAAACACAACCATATGGCAAACACAAGCATATGGCAAACACAACCATATGGCAAACACAAGCATATGGCAAACACAAGCATATGGCAAACACAACCATATGGCAAACACAACCATATGGCAAACACAACCATATGGCAAACACAAGCATATGGCAAACACAAGCATATGGCAAACACAAGCATATGGCAAACACAAGCATATGGCAAACACAAGCATATGGCAAACACAAGCATATGGCAAACACAACCATATGGCAAACACAAGCATATGCACATACTCTCCTTCTCTCTTTCCAGCCTCAAATATTTTTGAGCTAATTGGGCTTTCAGCTCCAGGTGTGCACTCTGTGCTGATCAGTGTTGGGGGTAATGCGTCACAAAAGTATTGCACTGCGTAATAAGATTACTTATTATGAGTAACTAGTAATGTACCCCATTACTTTTTTTAAACTGGGTAAAATAATTATAGTTACTTTCAGAATATTATTTCTACCGGGCGAGTGTTTCCATGATTCGATCTTGACTTCCTCATTTTGTTCTGCTGTCCGTAAAAATGTATAAAGGGGGCACCTCTGATCTTTGCCATTGATCATTTATGTGATAGCAGAGCCAATAGAGGGCTTCACGGTCTAGTGGCAGGTGTGCCCAATCTACATCTCTATGCAGCGGTATATACAGAACTGGCGGCTGGAGAGAAAGATTTTGAAAAGGAAGGAAATCTGTACAGATGTTTAGCTTAAAATATATTAGGCTAACTAAGCCCAGATGAAAGCACAGCACTTGTTTACTAGCACAGGAAAGTATACTGCCACAGATGAAAGGAGAAACTAATGATACCTGTGTTAAGTAGCCTTTGGTAGAGCACGCTCCCTCCGACATTCAAACAAACAGTGAGGGTGTCACGCCCTGACTGTAAAGAGCCTTTTAATGTCTCTATTTGGTTTGGTCAGGGTGTGATTTGCGGTGGTCACTCTATGTTGTGTTTTCTATGATTTTGTGTTTCTATGTTTTGGCCGGGTATCGTTCTCAATCAGGGACAGCTGTCTATCATTGTCTCTGATTGGGAACCATACTTAGGTAGCCCTTTTCCCTCCTTTCTTTGTGGGAAGTTGTCTTTAATTGTTGGCACTATAGCCTTAAGCTTCACGGTTGGTTTTTGGATTGTTTATTGTTTTTGTCTGCGTCATATAAATAAAATAAATATGTACACTCACCACGCTACCCCTTGGTCCAGTTCTTTCGACAGCCGTGACAGAGGGTTTGAGATTTTTTTCATGAAAGTAACTCAAAGTAATATAACACATTACTTTCCATGCAAAATAATATTGTTAAGTAAAGTGTTACCTTTGCGATATGTAACAAGTAATATGTAATAGATTTCAAGTAACTTATTCCAACACTGGTGCTAATACATTGTGACAGCCTCTCCTCTCCTCGCTAACACTGACACGCTGCTGGTTAGTGGCTAATTAAGATGCATGAGTCACCTCTCTTCTTCTGCTCCTCTCCTCTACTCCTCTTCTCACCCTCTTATCAACTCTCATCCTTCCCCCTCTCTTCTACTGTCTTCCTTAGTCTCATCTCTCCGCTTTCCTCTCCTCCTACACTCCTAGGAAAAAAAGGTGCTATCTAGAAACTAAAAGGGTTCTTTGGCTGTCCCCATAGGAGAACCCTTTGAAGAACCCTTTTTGGTTCCAAGTAGAACCTTTTTGGTTCCAGGTAGAACCATTTTGGGTTCCATGTAGAACCTTTTCCACTGAGGGTTCTACATGGAACCCAAAATGGTTCTACCTGGAACCAAAAAGGGTTCTCCTATGGGGACAGCTGAAGAACCTTTTTTGGAACCCTTTTTTCTAAGAGCGTATAGCCCATTCCCTCCTGTCCTCACTAGTCTGTTTCATGCTACACATGAATGGTGCTGTCTAGGGTGTAATTGGCACAAGTGAATGGTTTTGCAGCCAGGAAAAGCATCTAATTCAGGGATGACACACACGAGAGCTCAATCGTACCCACGCCACACAGAAACATTTCAGAGTAGGCAAGCACTTTGAGTTACACCATCCAGGTTCCACACTGTTAGTATAACACACACACAATGTTTCATAATTGAACATTATGAAACATTGAAGATATCAGGCCTGGTCTTCATAGCAGATTTTGAAAATGCGCTTGATAAAGTACAACTAGAATTTATATATAAATGCCTTGATTACTTTAATTTAGGTGAATCTCTTTTACAATGGGTTAAGTTATGTACAGCAACCCCAGATGTAAAATAGTAAATGGTTACTTCTCAGAAAGTCCTGAGCTTTAAGAGGAAAAAACAAGGCTGTCCGTTGTCTCCATATCTATTTATAATGGCCATTGAAATGCTAGCTATTAAAATTAGATCCAACAAGAACATCAAGGGGTTAGAAATCCATGGGATAAAAACTAAAGTGTCAATGTATGCCGATTCCTAGTTTTTTCTTAAATCTGCAATCTGGATCCCTGCACAGTCTCATTGAAGATCTTTATCACTTTATCACTAGCTTCTCTGGATTAAAACCTAATTATGACAAGTGCACATTACTACATATTGGCTCATTTAAAAATACAGTGTTTACACTACCTTGTAGTTTAACAATATTATGGACAGATGTTGAAGAAGACATACTTGGTATTCACATCTCAATAAATATTAAATGAACTTACCACAATTCATTTCAATAGAAAGTTAGCAAAAATAGATAAGATTCTGCAACCATGGAGAGGTAAATACTTGTCTATTTATGGAAAATTACATTGATTAACTGTTTGGTCCTATCACAGTTTACTTCCTTACAAATGGCACTGTCTACTCCAGATCACTAGTTTTTTAAGTCAAATGAGCAAAATATATATAATTTTATTTGGAATGCTAAGCCAGACAAAATTTAAAGCTGCCAATTTATATAATGACTATAAGTTTGGGAAGCTAAAATGATTAACTATTAAAGCTTTAAACCTCTCACTAAAAGCTTCAATGATACATAAGTTATACTTAAACCTAAAATGGTTCTCCAGTAGATTATTAAGAAAGGCTCGTCCTTTGTTCAAAAATACAGATTACATCTTCACATTTCAGACTAATTGAAAATGAAATTTTGTTTAAAGTACTGCCCTATCTTAAACAATTTCAGATTTATCCTCCAGAAAAGATAGAACAATTATTACAACAAATGTTATGTTTAAACTCAAATATAGTAATACATTTTTTTTTATTTAAATTTATCGAAAAAATGCAATAGAATAAAAAAATGTGTATGTAAAATGTGTATGTAAAATGTGTATGCAAAATGTGTATGCAAAATGTATGTACAGTATATGTAGCAAAAAGGCTGTAAAAAACCTAAAAGATATTTGTCCTCCGAGGGGAAGGGTTAATATATGTATATATTTTAAAATAAAAAAACAAGCACGTGTGCAAGCGCACACACACACACAAACAAGTGACAGAGAGAGTTATGATAGTATGAGGTCAGTTGGGTGTGGGAGTGTAGAGTGGACAGAATTAGGCTATCATCATCACACTTCAAAGCCCCACACATTTTCAAACCTGTTAGGTTCTGAACAAACAGAGTAAAAACTCACAGACAACTAGAAAAAGCTCAAACCAAGTTTAATCACCCACTGGGTCAAACAGCTGAAAAAGACAAAGACATGTTTACACAAGCACATATATTTATACCCTCCTACTAGCTGGTGTCAACTCCTTGCACATCTAGACAGCCAATACATCTCTGTTGCTGGTCAGGAACTTAATTTGTTCTTCTCACTGGTGTAGTCTCATGCTAGAACCTTCGTGGGCATGGAATTATATGTGTGTTCCTTCTCACTTCATCTTATCTGACCTCGGTCCGAATTCCTCGCTCCTCCCTGATCCACGAATGTCATACCTTAACAGTGGCTGAAACCAGACTGTTGCCTTTTGCCTCCCTCCTTAGGAGCCATTTAACAATAACATGTTTTTACAGAATGTAAACTTTCTGCACTCCCCCTTGTCTCACTCAGTAACATTCCATACACCTAGTTCTTATCCACCCTCCATTGACCCCAGCTTATATACTTGTACAGTAATCAATAAGTTCTAGAATGGTAACATTAATAAATATATTTCAAGCTAGAACCCAACAGTCCCTCCTTTTTGAATAGTAACTCCATACTGTTCAACATTATATGAACTTTGAAATTACTTATAAATGAACCGAAAAGAAAACGATAAATTTTCTCAGTTGATTTTTGTGTTTACACCTCCAAGGCCTCTGACCTCTAATGACACTAAATGGGATTCTTCTTCCCCATCCTGATAATGACATTTAATCTGGAGCTTTGACTTTCTCTTCCTCCTTCAGCATCCTAAGAGAGTGATAGAAAAAAACTTGAAAATAAAAATAAAACACAAAATATGACAATTATTAGTAATGCGTTAAGCTATGGATAAACATAAATGGCAAAAACCAATCAATACTTTATACCTTAGGGATACTGTTCTGCTGGGGTCTACAAAAATGAAGACTATACACTTCCTCATGCTTGTACCTTTTCTCCTCAGTCTGCAGGTTTTACAAGAGGTTAGTTCAATAGTTCACAATCTGTAGTATTAACTCTATCATATGCCACCTATCTCAGTCTTATGGAAGCATACTGTCTCAGAGACAGGCCCCCTGTCTACTTTGCTGCCAGCCACAAATGCTTTTGCATATACATTATTCTGTCTAACCCATAACATTTGAATCACTACTGCTAGGCCACTTATATAGTTATACACATACTAAAACATGTTCAAGTCAATTAGTCAGTTTCCAACAAACCCTAATACAACATTTCACCTCCACCCCATCCCGTCACACAATATCGTCTTCACCATCACTCCCACGCCCCGACACAAACACATTAACGTAGGCACACAAACACAGTGCATTGATAAGTTCCCTTTCTGCTCCACACAAAATGTCATCACATTATGCCCAGTTTGTCTGTGTCATAGCCTGGGTGAGGGGCTTGGGTGGGCAAGCCCATTGCACACACCAGCACATACAGTACACACACACACACAATGTGGGCATAGAGGAATGTATCACCCCATGTCCCTGCTCTGTTTCCCCTTCCACTCTCACTCTGCAGTATCTTCTCTCGTAGTTTTCTGAACACGTCACATACCTTCTTCTTTATCTGGCTACATTTACCTCATTTCTCTGTGTTAATGAAGACAGAAAGGCAGGCAACCACTGATAAATGCACAACAGTTCAGGGGTTGGAAACAGAAAACCGGAAAATAACTAAATATGCTGCCTAGATTAAAACAACTACATCTTGCCTGCTTCACAGCAAGCTGCTCCATGCGTATGGATTGGTGAAGTAATTTAATGTCTATCAGAGGTTTAAAAAGGAACAGAAAAGAACGATATTAAGCCATACTTGTTTTGGGTTCGAACCGTTCATAACTTTATTTTGCATCGGCGGAACTGTGGAACGAGAACAAAGAATGGTTCTGTTCAGAACGAAACGATTGGAAAATCATTTTGGTTCCAACGCCTGCAACAGATAGCTCGGCACGTCTCCATCTCTATCTCACTCGCACATACCTCCTCCCCGTTAGGGTTATTCCTGCACCTGTGTGGATTTGTCTCGTTATCGTTGTTCCTGTATAAGGGAATAGGAATGAGCACGGAACAGTCTGTCCTTATCTCTCCCTCTGTCCATTCTAATCAATTCAATTTAACTGCATTCAGTTCAAATCTGTTCTAAAAACCTTTATTGGTATAAAAAGTAAGGGAACTTATAGTACATCGCCAAACAAATTATGGCATTAACAACAACAACAAACAATATCATTACAGTTAACAATAGCAATAATAATCATATGAAAAAGAGTAGTCACCAAATACAAGATAAAGTATACATATTCACAAGACAGTACACACAATCTCTTTTTGTGTTGCTCTCGTTCTCCTCTTTCAGATATCCAGACAGCACAGACCGTTCAGATTAGAGTTGTATTACTATTATCACACACTGGCATCTTGTCCTTACAGGCCACCGTACAAACCAGACATGATTACTCCATAAATACATGAGCATAAAACCTAATGGGCAATGACATTTCAGTTTTCCACTGAATACAGGAGTTCAATATAAGTCTGATTGCATTGTACTGTAGAAATAAGCCGTATCATGCAGTTCTGTCTGGGAGGTACACTGTGCTGTCCCACAGTTAACTGTGTTGATATGAACACAAGCCCAATAAATGCATGATATGAACCAGGGAAGGCCAACTCCAGTCTTCGGGGTCACACTTTTGCGCCAGCCACAGCTGACTCCAATATTCAGCTTTCATCAGGTGTGTTAGCTATAAGGGCTGGGGGAAAAGTGTGAAACCAATCAGACCCCTGAGGACTGGAGTTGCCCAACCACGAACTCAGTATTTATTTACAATAACATAACCATGCTATGCCACTTGATATTAACAGAAATTCACTTCTGTTAATATTTTAACAAAATAATTGAGTGGTGATCCCTGCATATGCAATTCTATCATCAAAATCAATCAACCAATCAATTACACATATAAAAAGTGTTGAGTGATGAGTCACTAGTGCAGATTCCCTCTGCTTGTGTCATAAAGAGTGATATAAAATGAGGAATAGCTCCATTTGGCTGGTAGGTATCATGGGCAGGCTGTGGAGGGTAATGAGTTTTTGATGACCTTGTTTTAGACAGGAGTCTGGGGAGGAAGAGAGAGGGGTGTGAAGGTGTGTCTCAGAGCTCTTCTCCTTTTCTCTAGCTTGTACCATGGAAGTATATCCAGCCTTGGGCTGTGCCTGTGAGAGTACTGTCTGGAACAGATACTTTTTGTCAAGGGATGTGTCCACACTGCCCTACAAAGCCAAAATACAGTAACTACGAATTTGCTCTAAAATCTTAGACCTTTGTTGTAATGATCAGGTTTATGTATGGGATAAACGCCAACATTTTGTACATTAACTTTGAATTAAAAAAACTTTTTTTACCTTTATTTAACTAGGCAGGTCAGAACAAATTCTTATTTTCAATGACGGCCTAGGAACAGTGGGTTAACTGCCTTGTTCAGGGGCAGAACGACAGATTTGTACCTTGTCAGCTCGGGGATTCGAACTTCAAAACTTTTGATTATTAGTCCAACGCTCTAACCACTAGGCTACCCTGCCGCCCCAATAGTAGATGACACAGCGGGACGAGACGGAGCAGAGTCCCTTTGCGTAGTTCATTTTTCCAGCGGAGGTGTTTATCCTGCTTATACCACATTTGCCAAAGTAAACAATTTGAAAGCACACCTTTCAAAATGTTATCTTTTAAGTTGATATTTTAATTTTTATAAGCGAGTTTGATAATAGTTTGATAATTACGGATGCGACCCAATCGTTCTTTATGTTCCATGGCAACGTCTTCTCCTTTGCTTGCTGCTAGTTAGCCAACTAGCTATGGCTACAGAGTCTCAACCACTGCAGCCAGAATATCAGTTTACTGCATTATGTTTGTTTAACATGTTTATCCCACTTATACCACAATTGCCAAAGAAAACAATACTAAGCACATATTTACTGGTAGAAATAAAATCATTTAGTTGACATTTTCATTTTTATAAGCAAATTCATACTTTCTCATCTTTTGGTTGCTATAGACCCGACCCAGTCGCTCATTCGATTAGTTATAACGTTATATATATGGGCGCAACCCAGCACAACCCCTGTTTTCTGTTGACATTCATTTGGATACATCCATAACAATGAGCTGATAATGCCCAATTTTGCCTGGCATAGCTAGAAAAGTTTGCCTTCTCGTCAGGACACTTGTCAACACTCACTGTTAATTACGAGAACATCCTATTGCATATCAAACACCAGGCTAGAAGCTAGCTAAATATATAGTTTGTTGCTAGCAAACCATGTTCATCACTCTCCACATTAGGTTATCAGATGCTCCAAAAAAATATGTTTCTGCAAAAACAAATCAATGCATGCTAGCTAGCTACATAAATTCCTTGTTGGACTTGCGTTGACATTGTATGCAATTTCAGTTTGTGTGGATGTTGGTTTAGCTTTCTGTAACTTGTAGCAAGTACAGTCTGCATGTGTAGGCGTATAATGCATCATGATTGCAAGGTGTCCCGATATCTTTTTCAACTGTCCCATTATCTGGTTTTAATGTCCATTCTAGAATGGCCTTCTAGCCAATCAGAAACAAGTATTCAACAATGCTGAGGTATAATATCTGATTAATGTGGTATTTATTTTCCTGACACAAGAACAAGCCAGTTGATCAGAATATGAAGACAGCTTGGCTGTCGAAACGTTGGTATTACATTTTTGCATCTGAGCTCCAAGAGTGTGCGGCTCTCTTTTATTTTCAAGTTGATCAGAATATACCATGCAGTATCAGAAATTGCTGTCTGTCTGGACAGAAAAATACTAAGTCAGATTTCACTGTAAAACAATTACGTAGTTATTACGCTTTGCCTTTGACTGCATAGTTCTCCCACAAATTACAACATAAATCAGTACAATTTAACATTGTTCATTCACAGATCACGTCACAGGTGTTTTCAATATAAACAATTTTACAATATAATCTTCATTTGTAATACATGCAGAAACTAGGAAATTATGCTCTACTCAATGATCATACTTCCAAGTATACCATTTTAAGTGTAAAACTGATCTTCCATGTTTCCTGCCACCATGTCTTCTATCTCCTCCAGCAGCTCCAGGACATCATCCCTGCCAAGGTTTTTGAAGACATGATAACTGTTCTCACACTTCTCAACAAGCCGCTGAAGGGCCTCCACCTCACACTCAATGTACTGCTCAATGGTTGCATCTCCCAGCCACTCTCCATTAGTGAACAGCACTATAGTGTTGTTCACTCCAGACTGTCTTGCCAAGAAGTTACATGTGCTCCTCTACTGCCATTCTTAATTCCTCAGTGAACGTATAGTCCATCTTTAGGACCAGGAAGAAAACATGGGTTGCTGGGAACACAGTGACACAGTGCACACTATTTCCTGTTTATCCAACTCTTGCACAGGAGCTTTCTTCAGAAATTCCCTCCACCAGGCTGGTGTGTCGACCACAGTGACCTGTCTCCCCGCCACTCTTCTATGTTTCTTTACACACTGATCAGTCAATGGTGGGAATGGATCACACCTTGTGTCAAAGATGGTGTCTCCTTCTGAAGTCTTCCCAGCTTCTCTGTACAACAGTAGCACAATCCTGAACTCTAAGTGTTGAGGGGAATCACATAAAGAGAGAACAACATAATGGTATATTTAATATACAGTATGATCATATAAAGATAATACTGTATTTGCCACAAAGACAGCTTTAGCATGGACAGAGGCATTGAGGGCTTCCACCATTTAGGTCGGGATTCATTTCAAGGCACATTATAGCGCAGTGCACTGTAATACTTTACATACACCAAAAATACAAAGTTTCTATGTGATGTGCCTTTTGGTGAGACTACAGTACAATTAGTGTATATAATTGAGCTCATGCACATGCCAATTCATCAGACGGACACACTTCCTCTCCCAGACCCCCCCAGCACACACACACACCTCACTCCCCTTCTTGGCTTCCATGGCAACCCCCACAGAACCTTCCCCCAGTAGAATACTTCCACCACGAGAATCACACCTGTTGGCATTCTCACAAACAATCGCAACATTGTTTCAATAATATATAGAACGTATCTCGCAGCTCTGGTATATAAAGCTTTTTTGGGGCCTAGCTCACAATTCATTCTGTGGCAACACAATGACCAAACGATATTCTGTATGTGAGGCTCTTGATCATATCTTTGATCATGACACTGATGAGGAAGAAAGAGGCCAGGAAACTGACAGTGAAGATTCATTAGAGGAGGAAGTGTCAGAAGTTGAAGACAACACAGAATATGATCGATGTGGAACAATCCAGTGAGGAGGAAGAGGGCCCTGCTGAGGTTGTTGTTACATTCCGATCAAAGAATGGGAATTTGTCCTGGTCTTCATCCCTACCTGAGAGGAGAGGTCAGCTGTCGGCTGGAAATGTTATCAGGATGACCCCAGGGCTAACGCGATACACCATATCCCGGGTAATGACATAAAATCCTGCCGCTATTTAAACATTTGAAATGGTTTCAAAACAAATGTCCTTGATAAACTTTGACACAAATTAGTCTGTGACAAATAGCACAATATGTTTCATCTGTGTATTTGTTATAGTTGAAAACAAGTTGTATGAGCTCAAGTCAATGAGGCCTACAGGCCATAACTAGCAAATAGAAGTTGAAAACGTTTAATGTTCACAAGAACTTAAGTTGATAAAAAGATCTAACACAATATTAGGTGATAATATATGTATTATTATGGATTTATAATCAGCTATAAGGGGGCGCTCATTTTGGACCGGGAACACAGAATTAATTAACATGAAGCGAACACAACAGGAGGGTTAAGTACCTATCTAACTTTGCAAATTTTGCCCGTGGTGCCGTAATTGCTAAGTGTAAAGCCATGGGTGGTCTACATTTTCAATGTTTTACTAAACTGTTTGATTCATTGGTGCTACGTATCATTACTTATGCTGCAGCAGTATGGGGGCACAGAATTGATTATTGTGTTAATTCTGTTTTTAACCGTGCCTGCAGATTTTATCATGGATTTGATACATTTATGCCAAAGCGATGTGGGCTGGAAAACTCTTTTGGCATAACCCATGGCTATGTATTTTATATAATTGACAGAGATTATGCGGCATGCCAAATGAACATTTATGTAAGCTCGTATTTTTATGGGCTAGTGATGTTGCAATTGCAACAATAACAAAAAATATACCATGTCAAGTCTTTTATTTTTGCTCCATTTATATAACTCACCTCACTGACAGTGTTTTCAAGAAATTACCGAAATGTTTTCGAATCAGCACTTTCAATGAGTGAAGAACTTAAATGGCAACTGATAAACAAACACGAAAGTAACAAACTACACACACACTGCTTATTTGCACATTTTAGATGTGGAGTGGCCCCTCTTGTTATTGAGATTGGTCGATACACAAACACTCCCCTAGATAAACATTTCTGTTATTTTTTATGCCTACCACAGTGCATTGATTTTAATTTGAGACTTTAATTCGAGACCTTTCAATGACCTGAGGATTTTTCTCTCTTCCTTCACCTTTTTCAGTCTCTGTTTTGCAGCCTGTTTTGCAGACTTTTCCATTCTGTCTTCTTTACAACTACTCTACCCATTTCAAAATGTTTACCATCTTTGTCTGTCACCATGTTGTCTATTTTCCACAGAAGCCCTGGCACCCGTTGAAAGTTGAAGACGTGATACCTGTTCCCACATTTCTCAACCAGTCACTGGAGGGCCTCCCCTTCACTCAGAAGTACTCCTCGATGCCTGCCTTTCCCAGACATTCTCCATTGATGAACAGCACTATAGTGTGACTCCAGACGTTATCACTGAGAAGCTCAATGTGATCCTCCACTGCTCTTCTACGTTCCTCTGTAAATGAGTGGAATGCCTTTATGACCAGGAGGATTGCATGGGGTCCTGGAGGACACAAAGATGCACTCGCTTTTATCTGCTTTTTAACCAGCACAGACGTTTTTTCTTCAGGACAGGAATTCCACCAGCCTGGCGTATCAACCACAGTGACCTTCCACCCTTCTACTTTCCCTTGTTTCTTCACACACAGTATAGCTCTCTTCAGTAAGGAATAGCTCCATTTTAATCTGGCCAGGATGGTGTTCCCTACTGCATTCTTTCCACTAAACCTGCACCCCAGCAGCACAATCCTTATGTGACGGTGAAGAGGACGATCTAAAATGGAGAGGGAAGGAGAGTCAAAAAGAAAATGACATGGATTAGCTGTCTTGTGTCAGGCCTAGTAAATGGATTGATCGACTCCACATCAAAATCAACTTAGCTTTTATTAAAGTAGACTCTGGGATCTGGGTCATTTCAATTCTTGATATTTACCCATTAGGCACTTACCCACTGGATCAGGCCAACACATGCTAGTGTCAGAGAAGTTTGTAAGTCAAAAGATGCAATAAGCAATTCCATTATTTACCATAACGCCTGCAAGTGCGAGGAATATTCAGACAGAAGGCAATGGCAGGTTCTTATAGAAGTAATGGCTATTTGAGTCCATTGTGATTCTGTGTGTCTGGCTCTGCACACCTGCACCCGTCTAGCTTTCTTTTCTGAAAGGCTGGCTGGACTAGCACGAGAGAGTTAAACAGATTCAGCTGCTGACAGTGTGTAAGTGTTGTGCTTTTTCTCCAAGTTGCAAAGCAAGCAGAGCAGCAACTGGCTATTCTTTAGTTGAGCAGCCTGGTCTCATGGACTAAATGTAACATATTAAACATAAATCCGGGAAACTCATTTGGTATGGTTTCATAAGACACATGGTCACTTCATGCAAAAACAAAAGCTTTTTAGCAACTTTTGAACTATTTACAACTTCAATTTGTGTATTGCAAATTCTAAAATATTACATTCAAAATTACAGATTCTAATAGAAATGAAAAATTAGGAAATGCAAAATACAATTTCTGACGAAACCACCAGATGGTGACAAGTGTCCCAGCAGGGTTAGAAAGCCAGGGAAGACCAGTCTACAGAGCAAGGGTGATATTAACAATATCAGTGAATGATCTTAAAGCTACATTCTGGGGTCTGGGAATAATGGTCAATTCAATTATTGAACCTTTGATTCTATTATTGGATAATATATTGTATAAATGTACACCAAGACAATTCTTTGTCATACCTCATCTTAGGAGGATCAGATGGGGACAGGGGTTCTCAGCAGGTTCAGGCAGCCAGTCTGTGATGGAGCTGAGGTGAATTTTTGCAGATAAAACACTTTATTCTCTCTGTGCAGCAAACACTGGACAAGCCAGAGGCTTCACAGATTGAAACTATTTTAAGGCAGTCTGATCCAAAGTTGATTTCCAAACTGTATCGAGGGTTGATGGAGGCTTTTCCAGATAGAAGCTATAGATGATGATGAATGGATACAGATATGTTTGAATGTCCAGTCATGTTCATATCATCTCAGACATCAATAGAAGGTTCTATATGCCAGTGAAACTGAATAACATGCACTCAGAAATGTAATTTCTCTGCTGGAGGTGTAAAACACAAAAGGGGACATGTTTTTATGTTATGGCCTTGTGAAGAAGGTTGGCTGAATTCTGGCAAAAAAGTATGTTGCTTTATATTAACATGTCTACAGATTCTCCCTTCTCACTGTTTTTGTTTGCTTGGAAATGTTGATACTGGAAAATGTGTAACCAAGCATTTATAGCGTCTAAGAAATGCATTGCCATTAATTAGAAGGTTGGTTATCCTCCCACAATGTCACAATGGACGGTAGAAATGTCAAGTTATGTATCACTAGATTTGATCTATTACAAGATTAAGGGTATACTGGGCAACTTTCATAAGGTCTGGATGATTTATATGAAATACAGTACGATTAGTCTGTACTGAAAACATGCCCATGTCAGAGGAGATATCTATTTAGGCAATTGCTAGCGCCCTGGGTGTCTGCTGTCCTGTGGGTTGTCACTCTGGCCTTGGCCTAACACACCCGCAACCAATAATGAATGTTTCACTAAGATCCTAAAGCTGAGTGGGGTGTTTTGGGTTGGGGCGCTACAGGGTGGTGGACCCCTAAGGACAGAACGGGGTGACCCAGCTATATTGTGTGAAGTAAAAAGAGCTCTACAGTACTATTAGGCCTATGAGATGAATTACGTGGACGATGTGCTGTTTCTGTGTGTTAAGTGCAAAACTTTAAAAGTGCAACTTCAATGGAAATGTCTATTCTATTATCTAAACTTTTATGATTGTACTAGGTTTCCTATGGAAGATACTGTATACACTCCAATAAGTGCTCACATCATCTATAAATGCTTTACCAACATGTATAACTGTGAGTGGCAGACATATGAACACTTATAAATACGTTATCATCATTTAAAACTGCTCAAAGGGATACATTATTTTAAAGGAGCAGACATATGAACACTTATAAATACATTATCATCATTTAAAACTGCTCAAAAGGATACATTATTTTAAAGGAGCAGACCTATTAACATGTATTAATACGTTACCAATATTTATAACTGGCAAAAAATTGCTTAAATTCAACTCTAAATACACAGACCATTATCAAATGAGTTAACATTTATAACTTCTGAATATACACCTTAAAATGCATTTACATTAACATTTTAGTCGACGCTCTTATCCAGAGCGACTTACAGGAGCAATTACACTTAAGTGCCTTGCTCAAAGCCACACTGGCAGGTTTTACACTAGTTGGCTCAAACCTACATTTGCAAAAATAAGTCCTCCATCCATATTGGAAATTTAAATGCATCTGTCCAGGGGTGCAAATTTGGTTTTCGAAGTGGGGGGGACATAACGGTGAATGTACACTAGACAGCGATAAATTGCCGCGTGCCGCTTAGTCCGCCCATTGCGACTCGCTTCTGGGCGTGCTGGCAGCATATAGCAGCATGTTCGATTGTGCATCAAGAATTCAGCATATCAAGTTTCAAGTGGTGTTTACAGTATGTATTAATTTGTGATGCTATCCTTGATATGATCCTGTTATTGTCACATCTGCACATGAACATATGCATCTGCCCATGCATCTATCAATCCAATGTTATCTTGATTTGTTATCAGGGATATTATACTTTAGTAATCCACAATGACCTGGTGATGTAAAAGTCTAATAACTACATTGTTCTCCATATTCCTACAGATACCTTGTAACTGGAGATTCCTTCAAAACGATTGCCTACAGTTAACGTGTAGGGCACTGCAAGGTTGGGTGACCAGGGCCATCTGGGACTGCCTCCTGGAGGAATTCAGGTGTGTGAATAACTTCATGAGGATGGACACAAGAGGATCTGTAGCTCACCATCATGTGCCAGAGGAGAAGTCTGCTGTTCTGCAGGATGTTTCAAGGGTGGGGTCTAACCACGCAGCAAGAGAGGCAATCCGTGTGCAGGAGCTCTTCACCTCCCACTTCTTCGAAGAGGGTGCTGTTCCCTGGCAACACCATAGACTATACTATGCACAACCAAAGTCTCTTTTTAGAGCCATTCACATTGCAATAAGAGTATTCTTCCATTTACTTAGCTATGTCAACTGCAGTTATTCAATTCCCAGTTTCTCTCCCTTTGATTCCTACTTCTCAGGTGAGGGTGCTGTTTAGGTAAGGGTGTGATGTCTGTATAAAAACAAAACAGGCTATTTTAACCTGTTGAGTGTCGGGGGCAGTATTTTGATGTTTGGTTGAAAAACGTACCCAAATGAAACTGCCTATTTCTCAGGTCCAGAATCTAGAATATGCATATAATTGTCAGATTAGGATAGAAAACACTCTGAAGCTTCCAAAACTGTCAAAATATTGTCTGTGAGTATAACAGAACTGATATTCTGTTATACTTCCAACCCGGAAGTGCTGTTTTTCCTGAAAGCTCTCTGTTCCATTGCCTGCCTTCGCTCCATTTAAAGGGATATCAACCAGATTCATTTTCCTATGGCTTCCACATGTTGTGAACAGTCTTTAGACATAGTTTCAGGCTTTTATTTTGAAAAATGAGCGAGAAAGATCACATCGCGTCATTGGATGGCTGGGTTCCAGCAGCGTTTTGCACGTGCAACAGCTTGGAGCAGACATTTTCTCTCTCCTATTGAAGAAGCTACAGTCAGGTTGAAATATTATCGATTATATATTGTAAAAAAAACCTGAGGATTGATTATAAGAAACGTTTGACATGTTTCTATGAACTTTACGGATACGATTTGGAATTTTCGTCTGCCCGGTCGTGACCACTCGAGCCTGTGGATTTCTGAACATAACACGCCAAGCAAATGGAGGTATTTTGGATATAAAAATAATCTTTATGGAACAAAAGGAACATTTATTGTGTAACTGGGAGTCTCGTGAGTGCAAATATCCGAAGATCATCAAAGGTAAGTGATTCATTTTATTGCTTTTCTGACTTCCGTGACCAATCTACTTGGCAGCTAGCTGTTTATAATGTTTTGTCTGCTGAGAGAGATGTCCTTACATAAACGCTTGGTATGCTTTCGCTGAAAAGCTTTTTTGAAATCTGACATGCCAGGTGGATTAACAACAAGCTAAGCTGTGTTTTCCTATATTGCACTTGTGATTTCATTAAAATTAAATATTTTTAGTAATTTAATTTGAATTTGGCACTCTGCAAATCAGCGGATGTTGACGAAAATGATCCCGCTAACGGAATGGGTGCATCAAAAAGTTAAATCACCCACATTGAAAAAATGTAGAACAATTAGACACCCAATAACCCACACCTACACACTCATATATCAATATGATTGACGGATTGTGTTGCGCAGGCTCAGGTGTATAACTGTGGCTCCTTCCACCTTCAAAGAATCGGCAAGAGGGCCAACCATGGAGAATAGTAAGACACTTCATTATTTCTATAACTAAATTGTTTGTCTTTGTGTGTCCGTTCATGTTTTTCAGCATAAAGTACTCTGCAGCCACTTAGTGTGGTGTGGACACCAGATGAGGCCACACACACAGATTCCTGTTGAACAGTGTGTCTTTAACTACCTTATTTTCTCCATAACAGTCTCTCTCCTCTTCTCCCTTAATCCTCTAGGTTATTTCAGCTGTGTCGGGGAACCCCTCCAGCATCTGAACTGGCTACATAGAGGGCACAGCATGATCAGAGGTGAGAGGTCACTTGGTCAGATCAACAGGAAGTATTATTAAGGAGATGCTTTGCATTGAAATACAGATAAAAATGCAGTAGTCCCAGAGTTAATGATCCCAGGTCAGTTTTGCATGTCACCTCCTGATGATTATGATGACCAACAATGTTAGAATAAAAAATCCATCTGTCTCTCGTCTGTAGGTATGTTTTGATGAGTGGGAGGATGCCAACCCCCAGTCCCATCATCACCACCTCACCCGCTCTTAAGATAACCTTCGGGCCGACTAGAGACACGTGTAATTGTGATGAACTGAGAGAATATTTGGGTAGCACTGATTCATTAATCAACTAATTAATTCATTAATAATTCATTAATGCTGCCTTCCCTGCTCCTAAGTTCTTACCTCTTTCCCTTTGTCTTTCACACCTCTCGCTTCCTCTTTCTTCCTCTGTTTTTATAATCCATAACAGATGTGCATTGAAGTACAGATTGAACTTGTATTTAAAATATTACAAGTATATTTATAATGCATGTATTTATAATACTTGGATAATTAACTTATTTCAATAAAGCATTTCACATTATCTACTGGGTGAAATTAAGTCCCTCATTTAATGAAATACTACACCTATCCTGTGTTTATCAGATCAATGTAGATGAAGGGCATTAGATATTGAGATGAGCTGGTTTTAGAGTACTTACATGATGCATAGGAAGTGGAGTGTACTGTTTAAAAAATATATATTTCGGTATATATTAATTACAAATCAACCTTTAACTAGCGAAATCCTGTTTCTAGTCTATTAGTTATAATGTGTAACCATTGATGTCCCAGGACGAAGATTGGTAAACATTGTTTTAGTGTATAATTGTAAATGTACAGGCTACAATGTGGGGATCTCATGAATGGTAATGGTAATTACATGTACAGTGGGGCAAAAAAGTATTTAGTCAGCCACCAATTGTGCAAGTTCTCCCACTTAAAAAGATGAGAGTGGCCTGTAATTTTCATCATAGGTACACTTCAACTATGACAGACAAAACGAGAAAAATCCTGAAAATCACGTTGTAGGATTTTTAATGAATTTATTTGTAAATTATGGTGGAAAATAAGTATTTGGTCAATAACAAAAGTTTATCTCAATACTTTGTTACATACCCTTTGTTGGCAATGACAGAGGTCAAACGTTTTCTGTAAGTCTTCACAAGGTTTTCACACACTGTTGCTGGTATTTTGGCCCATTCCTCCATGCAGATCTCCTCTATAGCAGTGATGTTTTGGGGCTGTTGCTGGGCAACACGGACTTTCAACTCCCTCCAAAGATTTTCTATGGGGTTGAGATCTGGAGACTGGCTAGGCCACTCCAGGACCTTGAAATCCAGTGTGCAAAAACAGTGCAATTACCACATTCGGACACTTTGGAGAGGTTGAAAGGGCACTTGAATGTACCCTGGATACCCCACTAAGCTGAAGCATTGGCGTTTACCCAATGCAACTCTTCAGGTTTCAGGGAAGGTTAGCCCTACTCATTATGCATTACTGGTTACTGAACTACCTCAGTTACAATTCCCCATCCTTTGACCTCCTCTTCCTCCTCCTCACAGAGACCAATCTGAGCCACGGCACAAATATGACTGGCAGGATTTGAAAAAAGGGTATTTTTCATGTCAGAAGAGCACATTAGTCCGCTAAGCCAAAGCCTGTAGCCAATGCAACTCTTCAGGCAAGGAGACTGTATGTTGTGCTCTGTGTAACCAACGCATAATAGATGTTGAATTGACGTCTGTGCCCAGTGAGAATTTTCTATTTTAATTTTATCTTTGCAATTTTATTGTGGCATGATATGAAAATATAAATGGATTCATCATTTTTACATTCTTATTTAACATTTAAGCATTTCATTTTCAAAGGGGCATGTAATCCACCTAATCCCTAACCAATAGGCAAGTTCAAACCAGCTACATCTGCCTGTCTCTTGTGGCACTGGGTAAAGTTTCATCAAATTTGAATTTTTGTGACACTGAATGCAGTAGTTGTTAGAGAAACAGCTTCTTAAAGACAAACTGAAATCAAAATCAGGAATGGGCAATGATTTAAATAGCTTCAGTAGGTTGTTGTTATAACTCATTGCTATTTAAGTTGTTGTTTCAAATTTAAAGGGGGGGGGGGGGCCTGAACATCCTCATTTTCCCTAATTTTTCAGCCTGGTCATGACTGAAGCCAAACGAGAGTAGTCTTGGAGGGGGGTTCATGTGTGTGTCCCTTGTGTGTTTGCACATGGCAAGAGTTTGTACATTCACTCTGACAAAACAGTACACAGTTACAGTCACTCAACCTTCTACGTGACCTGAAACAGTCTAACCAGGTCTTGTGTCTTGAAGTCAATAAATTACACAATGTAAATGGGACAATATTTTCATGTTGCACATCTTTTAGTTGTCTCATTAAATGCTTTCAATATTGTATATGAATTTCTACAATTTATAATTGGTTAGAGGTTTTTAAGTCAATGTAATTTGGAGCTATTGACATCTAAAAATATTGTCCCATGTATATTGTGTAATTTACTGATGATTCCTAACTATCCCCATAGGGATATAAACTGTCCAACCAAATTGACCGTGGGCATTACAATCAGGCCGAGTGCAGCTGCGCTGTGAGTTGATGGTTACTTGGGTGCTGCCAGCTGTGGGCAGGATTTAAATAAACCGAGCAACCCAAGGAAAACAGTTAAGGTTCCCTTCATTCCTTTCATCTCGCCAATCTCCGTTTTGGATGAGACTGACTTTATTACCCAAATTATCCTATTTGCACTTTGTAGTACATTTTTGACACAAGCATCTATATTCCTCACTCATATCGATGTCATATAGGCTGTTCTCAAAAAGATACGTTGCTTTTTAGTGGTAGTTGCTCTTTAAAGTACATTTTGAGATATTACCATAAAAACATATGATGATAGACATGCACCCTCTGTTTTCGTGTTTGTTAATGCAATTTTCCAAATATTATTAATGAGCATAAGCAATAACACTCAATGTAGCTGCATGCCGCAATGCAGGTTCCTAGTCATAGACAGGCAGACATACTGTAATGGTTTTCTTCATCTGAACGAGAGGCGGACCAAAGCGCAGCGTGGTTGTTTTGATTCATGTTTTAATAAATCACTTCACATGAACAAACTAACAAAAACAAGAAATGTGAAAACGCAAAACAGTCCTATCTGGTGCAAACACAGAGACAGGAACAATCACCCACAAACACACAGTGAAACCCAGGCTACCTAAGTATGATTCTCAATCAGAGACAACTAATGACACCTGCCTCTGATTGAGAACCATACTATGCCGAAACATAGAAATACCCAAATCATAGAAAAACAAACATAGACTGCCCACCCAACTCACGCCCTGGCCATACTAAATAATGACAAAACAAAAGGAAATAAAGGTCAGAACGTGACAGTACCCCCCCCCCCCCAAAGGTGCGGACTCCGGCCGCAAAACCTTGACCTATAGGGGAGGGTCTGGGTGGGCGTCTGTCCGCGGTGGCGGCTCTGGCGCGGGACGCGGACCCCACTTCACCATTGGCTGACTGGCGGCACCTGGCTTACTGGCGGCCCCTGGCTGACTGGCGGCACTGGCGGCCCCTGGCTGACTGGCGGCACTGGCGGCCCCTGGCTGACTGGCGGCACTGGCGGCCCCTGGCTGACTGGCGGCACTGGCGGCCCCTGGCTGACTGGCGGCACTGGCGGCCCCTGGCTGACTGGCGGCCCAGGCGGCCGGCCCCCTGCTGACTGGCGGCACTGGCGGCCCCTGGCTGACTGGCGGCACTAGCGGCTCCTGGCAGACGGGCGGCACTGGCGGCCCCTGGCTGACTGGCGGCACTGGCGGCTCCTGGCAGACAGGCGGCACTGGCGGCGCTGGGCAGACGGGCGGCACTGGCGGCGCTGGAGAGGAGGAAGGCTCTGGTAGCGCCGGAGAGGCGGGAGACTCCGGCAGCGCTGGAGAGGAGGGAGCCCCTGTAAGGATGGGCCGGAGAGACAGCCTGGTACGGGGGGCTGCCACCGGAGGGCTGGTGCGTGGAGGTGGCGACGGATAGACCGGGCCGTGCAGGCGCACTGGAGCTCTTGAGCACCGAGCCTGCCCAACCTTACCCGGTTGAATGGTCCCGGTCGCCCTGCCAGTGCGGCGAGGTGGAATAGTCCGCACTGGGCTATGCAGGCGAACCGGGGACACCGTGCGCAAGGTTGGTGCCATGTAAGCCGGCCCAAGGAGACGCACTGGCGGCCAGATGCGTAGAGCCGGCTTCATGGCATTTGGCTCGACGCTCAATCTAGCCCGGCCGATACGCGGAGCTGGAATATACCGCACCGGGCTATGCACCCGCACTGGGGACACCGTGCGCACCACTGCATAACACGGTGCCTGCCCGGTCTCTCTAGCCCCCCGGTAAGCACAGGGAGTTTGCACAGGTCTCCTACCTGGCATAGCCATACTCCCTGTTAGCCCCCCGCCCAATAAATTTTTGGGGCTGACTCTCGGGCTTCCATCCGCTCTGCCGTGCTAGTTCCTCATAATGCCGCCTCTCTGCTTTTGCTGCCTCCAGCTCGGCCTTGGGGCGGCAATATTCTCCTGGCTCTGCCCAGGGTCCTTTCCCGTCTAGAATCTCCTCCCACATCCATTTCTCCAAGTAGTGCAGCCTCTCCCACTGCTGCTGCTGCTGCTCCTGCTGCTGCTGCCTCTGTTGCTTCTCCTGCTGCTGCTTTTTCCGTTGCCCGTTACCACGCCGCTTGGTCCTGTTGTGGTGGGTGATTCTGTCACGGTCGTCCTCCTCTTCATCTGAAGAGGAGAGGCGAAAAGGATCAGAGGACCAATATGCGGCGTGGGTGATTGTCTATGTTAGTGGCTTGTGTCAGCACAGGTCTCATTTTGTAGCTTCACGGTCGAATTTGGTTTATTGTTTTTGTTACTCTTTTGTATAGTGTTCAGTCTTTCTTTATTAAAGATCTACCATGGACACTTACCACGCCGCATATTGGTCCTCTGATCCTTCTCGCCTCGACGACCGTGACACATACAGGTAGCTAGTCAGACAAAGGTCATTAGTATTAAGATATTTTCACAGAAAAACCTTTATAATCATGATTTTCTTGCTGCTGATAGACACATAGACAAAGACACACACAAAGCAAGCCATCTAAACTCAATTACCAGTTTCAAATTCATAGAGCAAGGTGAGGTGGGTCCAAGATAGGCATAAAGACTGACAGACAGACAATTTTAGCATGATGAGCAATGAGAAAGACATTTGCAAAAACCTCACCATGTAGTTTTATTTATTTTGATTCATTTTCACCTTTATTTAACCAGGTAGGCTAGTTGAGAACAAATTCTAATTTACAACTGCGACCTGGCCAAGATAAAGCAAAGCAGTGCGACACAAACAACAACACAGAGTTACACATGGAATAAACAAACATACAGTCAATAACACAATAGAGAAAAAAGTATATATACAGCGTGTGCAAATGAGGTAAGATAAGGGATGTAAGGCAATAAATAGGCCATAGGGTGAAATAATTACAATTTAGCAATTAAACACTGGAGTGATAGACGTGCAGAAGATGAATGTGCAAGTAGAGACACACTGGGGTGCAAAGGAGCAAAACAATAATAATTACAGTATGGGGATGAGGTAGTTGGATGGGCTATTTACAGATGTACAGGTGCAGTGATCTGTGAGCTGCTCTGACAGCTGGAGTTTAAAGTTAGTGAGGGAGATATGGGTATCCAGCTTCAGTGATTTTTGCAATTCGATCCAGTCATCGGCAGCAGAGAACTGGAAGGAAAGGCGGGCAAAGAAGGAATTGGCTTTGGGGGTGACCAGTGAAATACACCTGCTGGAGCGCGTGCTAGGTGTGGGTGCTGCTGAGATAAGGCGGGGCTTTACCTAGCAGAGACTTATAGAGATGACTTGGAGCCAGTGGGTTTGGCGACGAATATGAAGCGTGGGCCAGCCAACGAGAGCATACAGGTCGCAGTGCTGGGTAATATATGGGGCTTTGGTGACAAAACAGATGGCACTGTGATAGACTGCATCCCATTTGCTGAGTAGAGTTTTGGAGGATATTTTGTAAATGGCAAGGGTAACATTCCAGAGGGACATCAGGGACTGTAACGTTCTTTGCTTCATGGAAACATGGCTCACTCGAGAGACGCTATCGGAGTCGCTGCAGCCAGCTGGTTTCTCCACGCATCGCGCCGACAGAAACAAACATCTTTCTGGTAAGAAGAGGGGCGGGGGCGTATGCTTTATGGTTAACGAGACGTTAACGAAACCTTGGATCATTGCTATTCTAACTTCCGCGATGCATATAAGGCGCTCCCCTGCCCTCCTTTCGGAAAAGCTGACCACGACTCCATTTTGTTGCTCCCTGCCTACAGACAGAAGCTAAAACAAGAAGCTCCCACGCTGAGGTCTGTTCAACGCTGGTCCGACCAATCTGATGCCACGCTCCAAGACTGCTTCCATCACGTGGACTGGGATATGTTTCGTATTGCGTCAAACAACAACATTGACGAATACGCTGATTCGGTGAGCGAGTTCATTAGAACGTGCGTTGAAGATGTCGTTCCCATAGCAACGATTAAAACATTCCCAAACCAGAAACCGTGGATTGATGGCAGCATTTGCGTGAAACTGAAAGCGCGAACCACTGCTTTTAATCAGGGCAAGGTGACCGGAAACATGACCGAATACAAACAGTGTAGCTATTCCCTCCGCAAGGCAATCAAACAAGCTAAGCGTCAGTATAGAGACAAAGTAGAATCAAAGAGGTAGAGGGTCTATCAATCGCAATGCCTCAACGGCAGCTGGGTTTTGGACTGGTGGCCTTCCTAAGACACAACATCCAAACTTCTACAGAGGTGTGCTATGTGGCAGGGCATCTACAGAGAGCGCCACTCAACTCGCCATCACTCATTCATATATATTTATGTACATATTCTTTATCCCTTTACACTTGTGTGTATAAGGTAGTAGTTTTGGAATTGTTAGCTAGATTACTCGTTGGTTATTACTGCATTGTCGGAACTAGAAGCACAAGCATTTCGCTACACTCGGATTACAAAAGTTTGGGTCTAGAAAACCAGCCCAGTCACGGACCAGGATGCCTTGCTCCCAGGCAGACTAAATAACTTTTTTGCGGGGATGGAAATTTCAGGGGTTTTGGTGGCCTTCCTAAGCCAGGATTCAGACCCGGCTAGGACATCCGGGTTGGCAGAGTGTGCTAAAGCAGTGAATACAACAAACTTAGGGAGGAGGCTTCTAATGGTAACTTGCATGAAACCAAGTCAACAAATGAGAGCGCCTGGGGAATGGGAGTGGAGCTAGGCACTGCAGGGCCTGGATTAACCTCTACATCACCAGAGGAGCAGAGGAGGAGTAGGATAAGGCTACGGCTAAGGGCTATAAGAACTGGTCGTCTAGTACTTTCGGAACAGAGAGTAAAAGGAGCAGGCTTCTGGGTGCGGTAGAATAGATTCAATGCATAATGCACAGACAAAAGTATGGTAGGATGTGAATAAAGTTAAGGTAAACATAGGCATTGAGTGACGATGAGAGAGGTATTTTCTCTAGAGACATCAATTAAACCAGGAGAGGTCACCGCATGTGTGGGAGGTGGGACAAGAGGGTTAGCTGAGGCATATTGAGCAGGGCTGGAAGCTCTACAGTGAAATAAGACAATAATCACTAACCAAAACAGCAATGGACAAGGCATATTGACATTAGGGAGAGTCATGCATAGCTGAGTGACCATAGGGTCCAATGAGTAGCTGGACGGGCTGGAGACACGGCGATTCAGACAGCTAGGGCCGGGATAGCAGGCTAGCAGAAGTGCCTTAGAGGGACGTTGCGACGGAAGAAGACTATTGTAGCCCCCTTTGTGTGGTTACGTCGGCAGACCAGTCGTGATGGATCAGCAAGGGTCCGTGTAGTAAGAGGGTCCAGGCCAATTGGCAAAATAGATACAGTAGCCCAAGAAATTGACTGACAGACCACTTCAGCTAACAGCCCTCTATGCTCTAGACAGCTAGCGGGCCACGACTAGCAGGATGGCAGATGGGCATTCAGGGGACGTCGAAGGAGGCTGTTGAAAAACCATCTCGGGCGGATTACGTCAGTAGTCCAGTCGTAATGGATCGGCGGGGCTCTGCAATAAAAGGAGTCCAGGCCAATTGGCAAAATAGGTATTGTAGCACAAGGAGTGGCTGATGGACCTCTTCAGCTAGCTGTGAGATGGGCCTAGCATAGACTAGCTCCAGACTAATTGGTGCTTGCTTCGGAACAGAGACGTTAGCCAGGAGAAGCCAATCAGATAGCAGCTTGCTAGCTGCGATAATCCAGGTGAAGAGGTTTGCGGTAGGAATCTGGTGATATGGAGAAAAAGGAGTCCGATAAGCTCTGGGTTGAATCACCCTATGCAGACTGGCAGGAGTTGTCCGGGCTAAAGCTTAGCTGATGACTGCTAACAGTGGCTAGCTGACTACTGGCTTGGGGGTTCCGGTTCTAAATGAAAGAAAACAGCAGATCCATACCACATTGGGTGAGGCGGGTTGCAGGAGAGTATGTTGAAGTTGGGGTTAAGAAAAATATTTAACAAAGATATATGCAAAGAAAAAATATATAAAAAGATTTACATAAAGATATATACACGGAACACGACAAGACGAATACAAAAGACACCTGACCAGTAAGGGCTTGAGTTATTGGCTCTTCACAAGCAGAATAATACATCTGTAGCTTTTAACAGCAATGAAACTAGGTGTTGGCTTATGATCAGGCTGAAAGAGAAATCCCTCTTGTACATGTAACAATTCACAACACTTTATGTGCATGCAAAGATGATGAAGATAACTAGCCAAAGATAGGACAGAAGGGGCTTTTACAATGGGAATGATAACTAACCAAAGATAGGACAGAAGGGGCTTTTACAATGGGAATGATAACTAACCAAAGATAGGACAGAAGGGGATTTTACAATGGAAATGATAACTAACCAAAGATAGGACAGAAAGGGCTTTTAGAATGGGAATGATAACTAACTAAAGATAGGACAGAATGGGTTTTACAATGGGAATGATAACTAACCAAAGAATTTTACACTGGGAATGATAACTAACCCAAGATAGGACAGAAGGGGCTTTTACAATGGGAATGATAACTAACCAAAGATAGGACAGAAGGGGATTTTACAATGGGAATGTTAACTAACCAAAGATAGGACAGAAGGGGCTTTTACAATGGGAATGATAACTAACCAAAGATAGGACAGAAGGGGATTTTACAATGGGAATGTTAACTAACCAAAGATAGGCAGAAGGGGCTTTTACAATGGGAATGATAATTAACCAAAGATAGGGCAGAAGGGGATTTTACAATGGGAATGATAACTAACCAAAGATAGGACAGAAGGGGCATTTACAATGGGAATGATAACTAACCAAAGATAGGACAGAAGGGGCTTTTACAATGGGAATGATAACTAACCAAAGATAGGACAGAAGGGGATTTTACAATGGGAATGTTAACTAACCAAAGATAGGACAGAAGGGGCTTTTACAATGGGAATGATAATTAACCAAAGATAGGACAGAAGGGGCTTTTACAATGGGAATGATAACTAACCAAAGATAGGACAGGAGGGGGTTTTACAATGGGAATGATAACTAACCAAAGATAGGACAGAAGGGGCTTTTACAATGGGAATGATAACTAACCAAAGATAGGACAGAAGGGGCTTTTACAATGGGAATGATAACTAACCAAAGATAGGACAGAAGGGGCTTTTACAATGGGAATGTTTTACGTAGCAATTATTATTTTGCAAACTGCATAGGGACTACAGTAATAAACACTGTACTGGCCACATCTCCAGTGAATCAGACTTGTGGTTCATGAAGAAGATTATTTTGAAATCCAACATGGCAGAAAATCTAATGTGGCGGACCTAATGGGTCCTGGAGGCAAATGTGTTCCTTATGATGATAAACACTGATTTTCCAAGTGTCGTGGTTGTACTGTACATCAAACAGGGCGGCGAGGCTGAGCGTTAGACTTTGAATGCTTATTACAGAACAGTTTTTTGTCTCACCCTAACTCTAGAAGGGAGTGCGGGACAAATGGCTTAGCAACCATGTGAAATTTATCAATTCATAAAAGCTCTTTAGATGAATTATTATTTGAAATATTGTCCACAATAATGTAATAACTATATTAAATTGTTTTAGTGTCACGTTCACTGTCTTCAAACTCCCTGTCATAGATGAGCCAGGGCACAGCGTGCATATAAGTCCACATCTTTTAATAAAGTGAAACTTCATTTATTGAAACACAAAAAAAACAAGTAAACAGAAACCAAACGTGACGCAACCGTGGCGCAGAAACACACACAGAAAATAAATAATTACCCACAACATTAAGTGGGGAAAAGGCTGCCTAAGTATGATTCTCAATCAGAGACAACGATAGACAGCTGCCTCTGAATGGGAACCACACATGGCCAAAAACAAAGAAATAGAAAACATAGAATGCCCACCCAAACCACACCCTGACCTAACCAAATAGAGAAATAAAACGTCTCTCTAAGGTCAGGGCATGACATTTAGCTTTAAGATAATGTTCATAGTGAACAAATACTGTTTTTAGTTCATCTTTAAATTAATGGCAAGTTTTTCTGAATTAGCTCGCAAACTAAACCAACAAGAATTTGGGCTAATAATGTAGTCAGCAAACCAACACAGAACAGGACAAACAAAAATGCACACAACCATTCCCTCATTCACTCAACAGATTTTAGATCTTAAAATAGATTTACACACAGGCTACCGGGACTCTGAGATACCAACTTTGAGACATTGAAAGTATACACTGAGTGTATGAAACATTAGGAACACCTGCTCTTTCCATGACAGACTGACCTGGTGAAAGCTATGATCCCTTATTGATGCCATTTGTCAAATTCACTTCAATCAGTGTAGACAAAGAGGATAAAGAAGGATTTGTAAGCATTGAGACAATTGAGACATGGATTGCGTATGTGTGCCATTCAGAGGGTGAATGGGAAAGACAAAAAATGTAAGTGCCTTTAAATGGAGTATGGTAGTAGGTGCCAGGCACAACAATTTGTGTCAAGAACTGCAATGCTTTTACTGTTTTTTACACTCAACAGTTTCTTGTTTGTATCAAGAATGGTCCACCATTCAAAGGACATCTCAACCATCTTGAAATAACTGTGGGAAGCACTGGAGTCAACATCGGCCAGCATCCCTGTGGAACGCTTTCGCCACCTTGCAGAGTCATTGTGAATAAGAATTTGTTCATAACTGACTTGCATAGTTAATAAAGGTTAAATAAAATAAATAATAACCATTTTACATAACCATTTTACATTTCAACTTCAATTGAGTAGGGATGTCCCAAGGATCCCGGATAGCACTGACCAATTCGTGACTGAGATGAGCCAACAGCCTTTCAACATCCAAGGCCTGAGCCATGGAACAAATTCAAATAGAGGGGGCAAACTTATGTCTTTGCACCTCCACATTTTTAACCCCAAATTATAGTTTCACTTATATTTTAGCTTGTCTGTATAAAAAAAATATATGTCACTGTTTTATAAATGGTTTATTTGCTTGAAATGATTGCATTTTGCAACCCCACTCCCCTGTCAGCCCAAGATGAATGCTTTTGGCCACTACATGCTCTGCTGTTTTGATTGGAGCAGCTAAAAACCACAAGTGTCTATTCTTTAATGAAAAAGCACCCGCGGCTGTATGACATCACATCCGGATGTGATTGGGAGTTAAACAAATCTATCTGGTTCTTCATATATTAAGAGAAGCTGGGTTGGAGGAGGAGCTGGGTTGGAGAGGCCTATGCTGCCACCTATTGTAGTAACAGCTGAGGAGTAGGCATCCTGATAAATAAGAATACACCCTTTTGCATTATATCCCAGCTTACAGTTCAAGAAGGTTGTTTTCTCATTTAGAATTGTACCTTACATGGGCAAAAATATACATTGATTTAATTTTATAAACCCCCAGGGACAAACCTGGCCTTCTTAGATAGAATTCGAGCTACTGTATATTAGATCAATCCCAGACAGGAAGTATTATTTTAGCAGGTGTCCTAAATCAAGTGTTCATCAAGTTAGACAGACATAGCAATAAAAAACAAAAATTCAACGAACCTCCAAAGAGGCTGAAAGATTTAATCTCTACAAATATTTTACAGGACAGATGGGGATTATTATTCCCAACTACAAAATACTACTCCTTCTTCTCTCAAAGAAAAACTGTTCAAGAATTGACTACATTTTTATTTCCAAAAATGCACTCAACAATATACTGGGTTCTAAAATCCATGATATAGTGATATAGGATCAGTCTCCTTTATCATGCTTAATAACACCAATAGAAAATACACTTAGTGACAGAATATGGGGAATAAACATCTTCAAGACACGAAATTAAATATGTAAACAAAAATATTAAAACCTTTCTCATTACAAATGTAGACATAGAGGACAGAGAAAAGCCGACCCCAGACATAATTTGGCATGCTTTTAAGGTGTACATTAGGGGACGGATAATCTAATACTCTAGAATCTGAGATAATTATTTATTTTTCTTAAATCTGAACTTAAATCTCAATTTTTGCCTAAAATCATACCCAAATCTAATTGACTGTAGCTCAGGACCTGAAGCAGAGTTGCAAAGAAAAAGCCACATCTCAGACTGACCAATAAAAATAAAAGATTAAGTTGGGCAAAAGAACACAGACACTGGACAGAGGAACTCTGCCTAGAAGGCCAGCATCCCGGAGTCGCCTCTTCACTGTTGACATTGAGACTGGTCTTTTGCGGGTACTCTTTAATGAAGCTGCCAGCTGAGGACTTGTGTTTCTCAAACTAGACACTCTAATGTACTTGTCCTTTTGCTCAGTTGAGCACCGGGGCCTCCCACTCCTCTTTCCATTCTGGTTAAAGCCAGTTTGTGCTGTTCTGTGAAGGGAGTAGTACACAGCGCTGTATGAGATCTTCAGTTTTTTGGCAAATGCTTTCATGGAATAGCCTTAATTTCTCAGAACAAGAATAGACTGACGAGTTTCAGAAGAAAGTTATTTGTTTCATTATGAGCCTGTAATCGAACCCACAAATGCTGATGCTCCAGATACTCAACTACTCTAAAGAAGGCCAGTTTTATTGATTCTTTAATCAGAACAACAGTTATCAGCTGTGCTAACATAATTGCAAAAGGGTTTTCTAATGATCAATTAGCCTTTTAAAATTATAAAGTTTGATTAGCTAACACAACTTGCCATTGGAACACAGGAGTGATAGTTGCTGATAATGGGCCTCTGTACGCCTATGTAGATATTCCATAAAACATTTCCAGCTACAATAGTCATTTACAACATTAACAATGTCTACACTGTATTTCTGATCAATTTTATGTTATTTTAATGGACAAACATGTGCTTTTCTTTCAAAAACAAGGACATTTGGCAGTGACCCCAAACTTTTGAACAGTAGTGTACATTGTCAAGTATTTCACACGTATTATTCAGATACTGACTGTTATCACTTGGTGGTCTATAGCGACTTCCCACAAGAATGGGCTTTAGGTGAGGTAGGTGAACCTGTAGCCATATTACTTCAACAGTTTTAACATGAGATCCTTTCTAAGCTTTACAGGAATGTTTCTCTGAATATAGACTGCAACATTGCCCCTATTGGTATTTAACCATGTATTGCTACCACTGTATCATCAAAGGTATTATCTAAGTGAGTTTCAGAGATAATCAGAATATGAATGTCACCGGTTACTATGTCACAGGTTATCGATTTCATGAACCTTGTTTCTTCCTCATCAATCTACACACAATACCACATAACAACAAAGCAAAAACAGGCTTTAGATTTTTTTTAAAACAAACAGAAATATCACTTTTACATAAGCATTCAGAGCCTTTACTCAGTACTTTGTTGATGCACCTTTGGCAGCGATTACAGCCTCGAGCTTCTTGGATATGACGCTACAAGTTTGGCACCCCTGTATTTGGGGAGTTTCTCCCATTGTTCTCTGCAGATCCATTCAAGCTCTGTCAGGTTGGATGGGGAGCATCGCTGCCCAGCTATTTTCAGGTCCCTCCAGAGATGATCAATGGAAACAGGATGCACCTGAGCTCAATTTCGAGTCTAATAGCGAAGGGTCTGAATACTTATGTAAATAAGTTATTTATGTTTAAACATTTTTATACATTTGCTAAAATTAAATAAAACTGTTTTTGCTTTGTCATTATGGAGTATTGTGTGTAGATTGCTGAGGATTATTTATTTTTCAATACATTTTAGAACAAGGCTGTAATGTAACAAAATGTGGACAAAGTCAAGGGGTCTGAATACTTTCCGAAGACACAGTAAACACAAACACAGTGCATCAACAAGTTCATTTGCTCCTCCTCATGAAATATCATCGCTTTCTTCCCAGTTTCTCCATGTCATAGCCTGGGTGAGGGGCTTGGGTGGGCAAGCCCATTGCACACACCAGCACATACAGTACACACACACAATGTGGGCATAGAGGATTGTATCACCCCATGTCCCTGCTCTGTTTCCCCTTCCACTCTTACTCTGTTCACCCTTTCTTTTTCTATCTTCTGTCCCTGCTCTGTTTCCCCTTCCACTCTTACTCTGTTCACCCTTTCTTTTTCTATCTTCTCTTCTAGTTTTCTAAACAGGTCTCATACCTTCTTCTTCATCTGGCTACATTCACCTAATTTCTCTATGTTCATAAAGAAAGATATGCAGGCGTCTCCTGATAGGTGCACAACAGATCTCCTCCCATTTGTTTTTCCTACACCTGCATGGATTTGTCTCTATTGTTGTTCCATACAAACCAGACCTGACTACACCATTCATACATATATAAGGCAAGATACCTGCACCCACATTTCTCAACAAGCCCTTGGAGGGCCTCCCCTTCACTCTCAATGTACTGCTTAATAGTTTTGTCTCCCAGCCACTTAGAAAAAGTGAATAGCACTATGGTGTGACTCACAGTAAGACGACACCGAAGAGGATGGCTGACGGTTTATATGCTCCTTACCAACTGTGCTATTTTGTTCGTTTTTTGTGTTGTTTGTAACTTTCCCAAAAACAGGCCCAGGCTGACTTCTGAGAATCCAGAGGCGAGCAAGTAATTTCCCACTGCCATCCGTAGTGCATTGACGACGTCGTCCTCAGAGTGACAATACGTACATATCCCAACCAGAAGCCATGGATAACAGGCAACATCCGCATCAAACTAAAGGCTAAGGCTGCCGCTTTTAAGGAGTGGGACACTAATCCGGACGCTTATAAGAAGCTGTGCCCTCAGATGAACCATCAAACAAGCAAAGTGTCAATACAGGATTAAGATTGAATTCTACTACACCGGCTCCGACGCTTATCAGGTGTGACAGGGCATGAAACTATTACGGACTACAAAGGGAAACTCAGACGCAAGATGCCCAGTGACGCGAGCCTACCAGACGAGCTAAATGCCTTTTATGCTCACTTCGAGGCAACCAACACTGAAGCATGCACGAGAGCACCAGCTGTTCTGGATGACTGTGTGATAACCCTCTCGGTAACCGATGTGAGCAAGACCTTTAAACAGGTCAAAATTCACAAAGCCACGGGGACAGACAGATTACCAGGGCATGCGAGGACGAACTGGCAAGTGTCTTCACTGACATTTTCAACCTCTCCCTGACCGAGTCTGTAATACCTACATGTTTCAAGCAGACCACCATATCCCATGTGCCCAAGGAAGTGAAGGTAACCTGCCTAAATGATTACCGCCCCGTAGCACTCACGTCAGTAGCCATAAAGTTCTTTGAAAGGCTGGTCATGGCTCACATCAACAGCATCCTTCTGGATACCAGAGCCCTTGTGTTGTCTTAAGGGTTAAAAATGACCCGCCACTATGTTAAACAGCAGAGAAAACCCCCTAAATGATATTTAATTCAACTTGAAATTTGTTGACTTTTCCTAGAGTGACCCCAACATTAGAAAAAGTGAAACATTGCCTCTGTTCATATTTCCATGAAAGCTGTATACCACCAGGGTACAAAGATTGTCTTAGGGTCATTTTTGACCTGGCAGTTATACAATCATTTACACACCACAAAAACCACAAAGACACACACACACACACATACAATGAAAAATTGAGATTATGTGTGCTACTGATTGAACTCAGCCAGCAGCTCCTGAAGAGGAAGATCACCATAGTTGTCACAGTTAGAAACAACAAGCCTGAGCTCCCTCCTGCACTTCTCGCAACAAGGGGGAGAGAGGCCTTCTCATCAAAGCCTTCACCCCCACCACCACTCTAGTTTCTTACCTCCCAAAGAGGAACAAGAATGTGGTCCTCCTAAGCACTGCACAAAGCGGCTGAGTTCAGTGATCGTGAGGTCAGGAAGCCAGCCATCATCCTTGACCACATCCTCAACAAAGGGGGCATAGACAACCTGTAGAAGGTGATTGGAACTTACAGCTGCAAGAGGATGATTGCCCGCTGGCCCCTGGCCCTGGTCATCTTCCATAACATCATTGATGTGTCCTCATACAATTCCTTTGTGATATGGAACAAGATCAACCCTACCTGGATGCCTGATAAGCAGAACAAGAGGAGGGTGTTCCTGGAGCAGCTGGGAAAGGCACTTGTAATCCCACACATTCAAAGAAGGGAGCGCCTCCCCCGCACAGCAGCCTCTGCAGCGCGTGTGAAAGCTGTTCAGAGGGCTGAATCTTGTCCTGATTCACCAGAGGCTGCAGCTGGTGCAGGCAAGAGGAGGAGATGCCAATTCTGTCCCCCTAAGAAGAACTGTAAAACAAATACTCTGTGCTGCACATATGAGAAATACACCTGCAAAGTCCATGTACACACACTTGCATACTGTCCTACATGTGCTAATTAGAGTTGATTGATTTATGTTCTTCATGTTTTTGTTTTGTATCTATTATCTTATTTTATTCTTATTTATTGTTGTTATTTATAAGACTAGTATTTTGTAGTTGAGTTCCTCATTGTACAGTATTTAAGAATATATCACTATGTTGCCAAAAAAGTTCAAGACTGTTATTGTTTCCCTTCAACAAAATGTCTTCAAAACTACTTTCTGCACATTTCTGCTACTTACTAAGGCTATACAAGTGATAACTCTTACTAAAAAAAATGTGTTTACACCTATGCAGTACCTTTAGTAATAATAATAAACCTCTACTTTAGTAAAGCAAACAATTATGACAGGTGTATTGTAATAAAAAGAGTGGTGTCCACTGATTAAATGCAGTCTTTCTGCATGGTGAACAGGGAAAACCCAAATATTTACAAAGTTTGTGATGAATGACATGTTCTTTCTTCATGCAAAAGAGATGTGGGGGTTAAAATCCATTTAAGCTGCTTTATTTTAGGGTTTTAGTGAAGGCGGGTTATTTTTTAACCTTAGGACAAGGGGAGTATACAAAATGTTAAGACTACACAAGGGCTAGACTCACTCCAATTCGCATACCGCCCCAACAGATCCACAGATGACGCAATCTCAATCGCACTCCACACTGCCCTTTCCCACCTGGGCAAAAGGAACACCTATGTGAGAATGCATTGACTACAGGTCAGCGTTCAACACCATAGTGCCTATGAAGCTCATCACTAAGCTAAGGACCCTGGGACTAAACACCTCCCTCTGCAACTGGATCCTGGACTTCCTGACGGGCCACCCCCAGGTGGTAAGGGTAGGCAACAACACATCTGTCATTTGAATCCTCAAAACTGGGGCCCCTCAGAGGTGTGTGCTTAGTCCCCTCTTGTACTCCCTGTTCACCCACGACTGCATTGCCAAACACGACTCCAACACCATCATTAAGTTTGCTGACGACAACAATGAGACAGCCTATAGGGAGGAGGCCAGAGAACTCTCAGTGCCGTGCCAGGACAACAACCTCTCCCTCAATGTGAGCAAGACAAAAGAGCTGATCGTGGACTACAGGAAAAGGCGGGCCGAACATGCCCCCATTAAGATTGATGGGGCTGTAGTGGAGCAGGTTGAGAGTTTCAAGTTCCTTGGTGTCCACATCATCAATGAACTATCATGGTCCAAACACACCAGGACAGTCATGAAGAGGACACGACAAAACCTTTTCCCCCTCAGGAGACCGAAAAGATTTGGCATGAGTGCCCAGATCCTCAAAAAGTTCTACAGCTACACCATCGAGAGCATCCTGACCGGTTGCATCACCACCTGGTATGGCAACTGCTCAGCATCTGACCGTAAGGCACTAGGTGCTCCTCTACTGGTCTTCTGCTTACCTCTTTAAATTAAGTATCTGTATCTATGACAAAGAGGAGTGCATGGGGTCCCAGAGGACACAGTGACACACTGTGCACAATCTCCTTTTGAACCAGCTCGATGGTGTTTTCTATAGGGCTGTATCGCCACTAGCCTGGTGCATCAACCACAGTGACCTGCCCCCTAACACATTCTCTTGTCCCTTAACAAACTGGGCAGTTCTCTACAGTATTGAGTAGTGAAATTGAATGCTTCACGGGATGCTGTTTCCTACAGCACTCTTCCTACAATACCTGGAGCCTAGAACCACAATACTCTCTGAGAGATGAGGAATATCACCTAAACAAGGGAGGGAGTTGACCAAAATGAACATTAGTTTTAGATTGTTGGACTTCAAATCAACTTCAATCAATTTGTCATATGCGCCGAATACAACAAGTGTAGACTTTAAACGTGAAATGCTTACCAAAATATTTACCAAGTAGACAAAAATAAAAAGTAATAATAAAAAGTAAGACAATAAGAATAACAAGGCTATATACAGGTGGCACCGGTACCGAGTCAAATTGTCCGGTGGCGATTTTCTTAATTGTTCAGCAGTCTTATGGCTTGGGAGTAGAAGCTGTTGAGGAGCCTTTTGGTCCTAGACTTGGTGCTCTGCTACTGCTTGCCGTGCGGGAGCAGAGAAACCAGTCTATAACTTGCAA